>NW_026088133.1:0-19700 GCF_022539395.1 Myiozetetes cayanensis
CCCCCTGACCTCCCCTGCCCCACAGGGCTGTTCCAGTGTCCCCGTGTCCCCAGTCCCTGATGGGGTCCCCCCTTGTCCCCCTGTCCCCACCCTGGCCATCCCCGTGTCCCCAATCCCTCCCACCCCCCGCCCCCTGACATCCCCCGCCCCTCAGGGCTGTTCCAGTGTCCCCCTGTCCCCAATCCCTGATGGGGTCCCCCTTTGTCCCCCTGTCCCCCCTGCCCCCTGACATCCCCCATCCCTGCAGGGCTGTTCCAGTGTCCCCTGTCCCCCACCCCTGACCATCTCCGTGTCCCCAATGTCCTCCCATCCCTGTGTCCCCCTCCCTGACCGTCCCCATGTCCCCAATCCCTGAGTACCCCCCTCCCACCCCTGGCCACCCTGTGTACCCCACTCCCAATGTCCCCCGCCCCCTCAGGTTTGTTCCAGTGTCCCCAATCCTCCCACCCCCTGTCCCCCCGACGCCCTCCGCCCCCTCAGGGCTGTTCCAGTGTCCCCTGCCCCCTGACGTCCCCTGCCCCCTGACGCCCCTCCCGTCCCCCCAGGTCTGTTCCAGTGTCCCCTGTCCCCCTGCCCCTGACACCCCTCCCTGTCCCCCAGGTCTGTTCCAGTGTCCCCCTGCCCCCTGACACCCCTCCCCTTCCCCCCAGGTCTGTTCCAGTGTCCCCCTGCCCTCTGACACCCCTCCCCTGTCCCCCCAGGTCTGTTCCAGTGTCCCCTGCCCCCTGACACCCCCTCCCTCCCAGGTCTGTTCCAGTGTCCCCTGCCCCCTGACACCCTCTCTGTCCCCCCAGGTCTGTTCCAGTGCCCCCTGCCCCCTGACACCCCCTCCCCTGTCCCCCCCAGGTCTGTTCCAGAAGGCCATCGCGCAGAGCGGCACGGCCATCGCCAGCTGGTCGGTGAACTACCAGCCCTCAAGTACACGCGGCTGCTGGCGGCCAAGGTGGGCTGCGAGCGCGCCGACACCGGCGCCGCCGTCGAGTGCCTGCGGCGCCAGCCCTTCCGCGCCCTGGTGGACCAGGACGTGCAGCCCGCCCGCTACCACGTGGCCTTCGGGCCGGTGGTGGACGGCGACGTGGTGCCCGACGACCCGAGATCCTGATGCAGCAGGGCGAGTTCCTCAACTACGACATCCTCATCGGCGTCAACCAGGGCGAGGGGCTCATGTTCGTGGAGGACTCGCTGGAGAGCGAGGACGGCATCTCGGCCTCCTACTCGACTTCACCGTGTCCAACTCGTGGACAACCTGTACGGCTACCCCGAGGGCAAGGACGTGCTGCGGGAGACCATCAAGTTCATGTACACGGACTGGGCCGACCGCGACAACGGCGAGATGCGGCGCAAGACGCTGCTGGCGCTCTTCACCGACCACCAGTGGGTGGCCCCCGCCGTGGCCACGGCCAAGCTGCACGCCGAGTACCAGTCGCCCGTCTACTTCTACACCTTCTACCACCACTGCCAGACGGACGCCCGGCCCGAGTGGGCGGACGCGGCGCACGGCGACGAGATCCCCTACGTGTTCGGGGTGCCCATGGTGGGCGCCACCGACCTCTTCCCCTGCAACTTCTCCAAGAACGACGTCATGCTCAGCGCCGTCGTCATGACCTACTGGACCAACTTCGCCAAGACGGTGGGTGTGGGGCTGGGAGGGTTGAAGGAAGAGGGTGGGGGTTTGGGTTGGTGGAGGGGGTTGGGGGGGTCTTTTTGGGGGGTTCTTCGGGGTGGGGCCTTGGGTGGTTCCTTGGGTGGTTCTTTGGCTCCTTGGGTGGTTCTTTGATTCTCTGGGTGGTTCTTTGGTTCTTCGGGTGGTTCCTTGGGTGGTTCTTTGGGTAGTTCTTTGATTCTTGGGGTAGTTCTTTGGTTCTTTGGGTGTTTCTTTGGGTGGTTCCTTGGGTGGTTCCTTGGGTGGTTCTTTGGGTAGTTCTTTGGTTCTTCTGGTGGTTCTTTGGTTCCTTGGGTGGTTCTTTGGTTCTTTGGGTGGTTCTTTTTGGAGGGTTCTTTGGGTGTTTCTTTGGGTGTTTCTTTGGGTGGTTCTTTGGGTGGTTCCTTGGGTGGTTCTTTGGTTCTTTGGGTGGTTCCTTGGGTGGTTCCTTGGAGGGTTCTTTGGTTCTTTGGGTGGTTCCTTGGGTGGTTCCTTGGGTGGTTCCTTGGGTGGTTCCTTGGGTGGTTCTTTGGGTTCCTTTGGTTCTTTGGGTGGTTCTTTGGGTTGTTCCTTGGGTTGTTCTTTGGTTCCTTGGGTGCTTCCTTGGGTGGTTCTTTAGTTCTTCTGGTGGTTCTTTGGTTCCTTGGGTGGTTCTTTTTGGAGGGTTCTTTGGGTGGTTCTTTGGGTGGTTCTTTGGGTGTTTCTTTGGGTGATTCCTTGGGTAGTTCTTTGGTTCCTTGGGTGGTTCTTTGGTTCTTTGGGTGTTTCTTTGGGTGTTTCTTTGGGTGGTTCCTTGGGTGGTTCTTTGGTTCTTTGGGTGGTTCTTTTTGGAGGGTTCTTTGGGTGGTTCTTTGGGTGTTTCTTTGGTTCCTTGGGTGGTTCTTTGGGTGGTTTCTTGGGTGTTTCCTTGGGTGGTTCTTTGGGTGGTTCTTTGGTTCTTTGGGTGTTTCTTTGGGTGGTTCCTTGGGTGTTTCTTTGGGTGTCTCTTTGGGTGATTCCTTGGGTGTTTCTTTGGGTGGTTCTTTGGTTCTTTGGGTGGTTCTTTGGTTCTTTGGGTGTTTCTTTGGGTGTTTCTTTGGGTGGTTCCTTGGGTGGTTCCTTGGGTGGTTCCTTGGGTGGTTCTTTGGTTCTTCAGGTGGTTCTTTGGTTCTTTGGGTGGTTCTTTGGGTGTTTCTTTGGGTGTTTATTTGGGTGGTTCCTTGGGTAATTCTTTGGTTCTTGGGGTAGTTCTTTGGTTCTTTGGGTGGTTCTTTGGTTCTTCAGGTGTTTCTTTGGGTGGTTCTTTGGGTGGTTCCTTGGGTTGTTCCTTGGGTTGTTCCTTGGGTAGTTCTTTGGCTCCTTGGGTGGTTCTTTGATTCTCTGGGTGGTTCTTTGGTTCCTTGGGTGTTTCTTTGGGTGTTTCTTTGGGTGGTTCCTTGGGTGGTTCCTTGGGTGGTTCCTTGGGTGGTTCTTTGGTTCTTTGGGTGGTTCCTTGGGTGGTTCCTTGGGTGATTCTTTGGGTGGTTCTTTGGTTCTTTGGGTGGTTCTTTGGTTCTTTGGGTGTTTCTTTGGGTGTTTCTTTGGGTGGTTCTTTGGGTGGTTCTTTGATTCTTCAGGTGGTTCTTTGGGTGTTTCTTTGGGTGTTTCAGTGCAGGGTTGATGGAGGGGTTGAGTGGTTGGTTGGGTGGTTCAGTGGTTGGTTGGTTAGTTGGGTTGTTGGGTGCTCAGTTGGGTGGGTGGTTGGTTAGTTGGGTGGTCGGTTGTTCATTGGGTGGGCAGTTGGTCAGTCAGGTGGTCAGCTGTTGGTTATGGTGGTCAGTTGGGTGGTCAGTCGCTGGTTGAGGTGGTCAGTTGGTCAGTTGGGTGGCCAGTTGCGTAGTTGGTTGGTCAGTTGGGTGGTCACTCATTGGTTTGGGGTGGTCAGTTGGGCAGTCAGTTGCTGGTTTGGGGTGGTCAGTTGGTCAGTTGAGTGGTCGGTTGGGTGGTTGGTTGGTCAGTTGGTCAGTTGGGTAGTTGGTTGGTCAGTTGGTCAGTTGGGTGGTTGGTTGGTCAGTTGTGTGGCCAGTCCTTGGTTGGGGTGGTCAGTTGGTCGGTTGGGTGGCTGGTTGGGTAGTTGGTTGGTCAGTTGGGCGGTCACTCACTGGTTGGGGTGGTCAGTTGGGTGTTCAGTCCTTGGTTGGGGCGGTCAGTTGGTCGGTTGGGTGGTCAGTTGGGTAGCTGGTTGGTCAGTTGGGTGTTCAGTCACTGGTTGGGATGGTCAGTTGGGTGTTCACTCACTGGTTGGGGTGGTCAGTTGGGCAGTCACTCACTGGTTGGGGTGGTCAGTTGGGTGTTCACTCACTGGTTGGGGTGGTCAGTTGGGCGGTCACTCACTGGTTGGGGTGGTCAGTTGGTCAGTTGGGTGGCTGGTTGGATAGTTGGTTGGTCAGTTGGTTGGTCAGTTGGGTGGTCAGTCACTGATTGAGGTGGTCAGTTGGGCAGTCCCTCACTAGTTGTTTGGTCAGTTGGGTGGTCAGTTGGTTGGTCAGTTGGGCGATCACTCAGTTGTTTGGTCAGTTGGTTGGTCAGTTGGGTGGTCAGTTGGGCAGTCACTCACTGGTTGGTTGGTCAGTTGGGTGGCCAGTTCTTGGTTGGGGTGGTCAGTTGGTCAGTTGGGAGGTCAGTTGGGCGGTCAGTTGGGCGGTCACTCACTAGTTGGTTGGTCAGTTGGGCAGTCACTCGCTGGTTGAGGTGGTCAGTTGGTCGGTTGGGTAGTTGGTTGGTCAGTTGGGTGGCCAGTTGGGCAGTCACTCACTGGTTTGAGTGGTCAGCTGGGCGGTTGGTTGGTCAGTTGGGCAGTCACTCACTAGTTGTTTGGTCAGTTGGTTGGTCAGTTGTTTGGCCAGTTGGTCAGTCACTCACTAATTGTTTGGTCAGTTGGGCAGTCAGTCACTGTTTTGGTTGGTCAGTTGGGTGATCAGTCGCTGGTTGGGGTGGTCAGTTGGTCGTTTGGGTGGTCAGTTGGGTAGTTGTTTGGCCAGTTGTGTGTTGAGCCGCTCAGCTGGGTCACCCCCTGCGCTGTTCCTCACCCTCCCTCCCTCCCTCCCTTCCCTCCCTCCCTGCAGAGACCCGAACCAGCCGGTGCCCCAGGACACCAAGTTCATCCACACCAAGCCCAACCGCTTCGAGGAGGTGGTGTGGACGCGCTTCGACGGCAAGGACAAGCGCTACCTGCACATCGGGCTGAAGCCGCGCGTGCGCGACCACTACCGCGCCAACAAGGTGGCCTTCTGGCTCGAGCTGGTGCCCCACCTGCACAACCTGCACCAGCTGCCCCACGCCTCCACCACCACCCGCCTGCCCCCGCCCCGGGACCCCGCGCGCCCCGGCCACGCGACGGCCGCCGTGGTGCCGCCAGCGCCGCCGCTCCCGAGGAGGAGGAGGATGATGATGATGAAGATGGGGGGCCCGGGGGTCGCCGGCGCTTCGCCCCCTTCCCGGGGGACTCCCGGGACTACTCGACGGAGCTGAGCGTCACCGTGGCCGTGGGGGCCTCGCTGCTCTTCCTCAACATCCTGGCCTTCGCCGCCCTCTACTACAAGCGGGACAAGCGGCCCCCTCCCTCGCCCCACCCC
Organism: Myiozetetes cayanensis; assembly: GCF_022539395.1. NCBI lineage: Eukaryota > Metazoa > Chordata > Aves > Passeriformes > Tyrannidae > Myiozetetes > Myiozetetes cayanensis. The sequence goes on from NW_026088133.1 coordinate 5,236, forward strand.
CACCCCCAGCGAGGCCCAGGGGTCCCGCGGCGCCTCAGCCCCCCACCCACCAGGGTGGTCCCTGGGGCTCCCAACGACCTGCTGGGCCACGGGGGGCCCCGAGGAGGAGCTGGCGGCGCTGCAGCTCAAGCACCCCGAGAGGGGCGGGCTGGGGGCGGTGCTGGGGGTGTTGGGGTGGGGGGAGGAGGAGCCCCGAGGCCGGGCTGCGCCCGGCCGCGGGACCCCGGACTACACGCTGGCCCTGCGCAGGCGCCCGAGGACGTGCCCCTGCTGCCCCCAACACCATCACCGTGGGGCCGGGGGCTGCTGGCCCTGCACCCCTTCGGGACCCCCTTCCCCACCCCCCGGGCCACAACAGCACCCTGCCCCACCCCCACTCCACCACCTGCGTGTAGGCGGCTCGGGAGCCCTCCCCCACCCCCTGAAACACCCCCCAACAAATGGACTTTTTGGGGGTCCCCTGTGTGCACACCCAGAAGGGAGACAACACCCCCACCCCACCACCACCCCCAAGGGGACCCCTCCTCAGAAGGGAACCTCCCAATAGGGGACCCCCCAATAGGGGACCCCCAATAGGGGACCCCCGGTTTGGGGACCTCCCCAATAGGGGAACCCCCAAAGGGGAACCCCCAAGAGGGGAACCCCCAACAGGGGACCCCCAGGTTTGGGGCCCCCTCAAGGGAACTCCCAATAGGGAACCCCAGTAGAGGAACCCCCAGTGGGAACCCCCCAAGGGAATCCCCAATAGGGGACCCCCATGGGGAACCCCCAATAGGGGACCCTCCAACAGGGAACCCCAATAGGGGAACCCCAATAGGGGAACCCCCAAAGGGGAACTCCCCATCAGGGAACCCCCAATAGGAGACCCCCAGTTTGGGGAACCCCTCAATAGGGGATCCCCAATAGGGAACCCCCGGTTTGGGGAACCCCCAATAGGGAAACCCCCAAAGGAACCTCCAATAGGGGAACTCCCAATAGGGGACCCCCTCAATAGGGGAACCCCCAGAAGGGGAACACCCCAAAGGGGAACCCCAATAGAGGACTCCCAATAGGGAACCCCCAAAGGGGAACCCCCAATAGAGGACCCCCAATAGGGAACCCCCAATAGGGAATCCCCTGTTTGGGCCCCCCCATCAGGGAACCCCCACCCAAGGGACCCCCCTGCACTCCAAATTGGGGGTCCCCCCACCCGGTTCCACTGAAGACTGTGGGGAACCCCCAATTCCCTCTCCCCACCCCCATGGACACGTAGGGGTGCTGAGACGCATGGGGACCCCTCCCCACCCTGGGGACCCCCTCCTTCCCTTTCTGAACTCGGGGACCACCCCCTCCCAACCTCAGGGACCCCCCGGCGCATGGGAAGCCGCCCTCCCCTCGCAGGACACCCAGGTCACCCCCTGAGCGATTTGGGGGCGGGAAAGGGGGTGTCACGCCCTCCCCACCCCTGGGCCCCCCAGCCCCCCTGAAGACACTCGGGGAGGGGAGGGGTTTGGAGACCTGGGGGGATTTGGGGGTCCCCTCTCCCCGTCACCGTTGCATGAGGCAAACCCCCAAATCGAGGCATAACCCCCAAAATGAAGCAAAACCCCAAAAGAGGCAAACCCCCAAAAGAGGCAAACCGGGGTTTGGGAAAGGAGGGGAGGGGCAGCGTCTCCTCCCCGCCCCTCCCCACCCTGCTCCCCCTCCCCCTCCCCCTCTTTCGGTTCTTTTGCGCTTTCTGTACAAAGAAATTTGTGCCAAACGCTGGGGGTCCCTCCTGCCCTCCCCTGGCCCCTCCCTGGCCCCTCCTCCCGGCCCCTCCCCCGCTCCTCCCCCCCTCGGAGGCTACGACCTTTGACCCCCTGAGAGCGTTGCCATGGCGACCGTGGGGGGGAGGGGTCACTGTGACGTCACCGGTTGCCATGGAGACGCTTCCGGGGTGCCCCAGGGAGGTCACCCCTGTGACGTCATTGGTTGCCAGGGTGACGTCATTGGTTGCCATGGAGACATCACCGGTTGCTGTGGTGACATCACTGGTTGCCATGGTGATGCCCCTGGTTGCCATGGCAACGCATCTGGGTCCCACGGCAGTGTCCCCCCGTGACGTCACTGGTTGCCATGGAGACATCACCGGTTGCCATGGAGACATCACCGGTTGCCATGGAGACATCACCGGTTACCATGGTGACATCACTGGTTGCCGTGATGACGTCACTGGTTGCCGTAGTGACGTCACCAGTTGCGATGGTGACATCACCGGTTGCCATGGATACATCACTGGTTGCCATGGTGACATCACTGGTTGCCGTGGTGACGTCACTGGTTGCCATGGTGACATCTCTGGTTGCCATGGAGACATCACTGGTTGCCGTAGTGACATCACTGGTTGCCGTAGTGACATCACCGGTTGCCATGGAGACCCCCTCGGGTACCACAGCAGTGTCCCCCCCTATGATGTCACCAGTTGCTATGGAAACGTGACATCACCCTGATGACGTCACCATTTGGGGAGGGGGGAGGGATCTCCCCGGTTGCCACGGCAACCCCTCCGGGTCCCCCCTCCGTGTCGCCCCTCGGTTGCCATGGTGACGTCACCGGTTGCCATGGTGACGTCAATCGATGTCCCCGGTTGCCATGGTGACGGCCCCTCCCCCCGCGACTCCTCCTCGCCCCTCCCCCCACCTGAGAGCATCTATTTTTATTCCCGGGGGCGCAGGGGGGCGGGGGAGGGGCGGGGGAGGGGCGGCCCTGCGGGTGTTTTTAAGAAAAGAGGAAAAAAAAAGGAGAAAAAAGGAAGAAAAAAAAAAACAAAAAAAAAAAACAACAAAAATTTTCCCCAAAAAAGCGAATTTTGTGGCGCCGCCGCCGGGGGGCGCCAGAGAGCACAGGGGGTCGCCATGGAAACAGAGAGGCCACGCCCCCTCCGCCTAATGACGTCATGCCATGGGCTGGGCGGGAGGGGGCGCTGGGGATGGACTGGGAGGGACTGGGAGAGAACTGGGATGGACTGGGAGGGACTGGGATGGATTGGGGTGGAACTGGGATGGACTGGGAGGGAGTGGGGTGGAACTGGGATGGACTGGGAGGGGATTGGGGAGACTGGGAGGGACTGAGAGAGAACTGGGATGGACTGGGAAGGACTGGGAGAGAACTGGGATGGACTGGGAGGGATTGGGGTGGAACTGGGATGGACTGGGATGAGCCCGGATGGACTGGGCTGCCCTGGGATTGCACTGGGATGCACTGGGCCATACTGGGATGCAATGGGCCATACTGGGATGAACTGGGCTGTACTGGGCTGTACTGGGATGCCCTGCTTCATACTGGGATGAACTGGGCTGTACTGGGCCGTACTGGGATGCCCTGCTTCGTACTGGGATGAACTGGTTTGGACTGGGATGAACTGGGATGCCCTGGTTTGGACTGGGATGCTCTCAGATGCCCTGGTCCATACTGGTCTGTACTGGGATGAACTGGGCTGTGCCCATCCATACTGGGAAGCTCTGAGCCATACTGGTCCATACTGGTCCATACTGGGATGCACTGGGCTGTGCCCATCCATACTGGGAAGCTCTGAGCCATACTGGTCCATACTGGTCCGTACTGGGATGCACTGGGCTGTGCCCGTCCATACTGGGAAGCTCTGAGCCATACTGGTCCATACTGGGAAGCTCTGAGCCATACTGGTCCATACTGGGAAGCTCTGAGCCATACTGGTCCATACTGGGATGCACTGGGCTGTGCCCATCCATACTGGGATGCTCTGGTCCCTACCCGTCCATACTGGGAAGCTCTGATCCATACTGGTCCATACTGGGAGGCCCCGGTCCCTGCCGGTCCGAACCTGCTCCGTACTGGTCCCAACTGGTCCGTACTGGTCCCAACTGGTCCTCCCCGTCACGTCCCCGCCGCGGGGGATGCTGGGAATGGGCGTGGCTTTCCCCCAGGCCCCTCCCCCACCCCACTGCGCCTGCGCGAGCCCCGCGTGCGCGCAGACCCCTCCCGCCCCTCCCCTTCCCCCTCTCCCCTCCCCCAACCTCCAGCCCCTCCCCTCCCCCTCCCCCCTTAAAATCCCAGCCCAGCGCCGGCCCCTCCCCGCTCGGCAGGACCCCAGGCGCCGCAGAGACCCCCGCCCCTCCCCACCGAGACAGGGACCCCGCCCCTCCCCCACCGGGAGACGGAGAGAGGACCCTCCCCCCACCCCTCCGGGCCCCTCCCCAATTCGCGGGAAATCTTCCCCCTCCCCCAATCCGCCCCTCCCCCACCCTCAATAGCAGGGACCCCCCCTCAGGCCCCTCCCCCACTCATGGGACCCCCGCCCCTCCCCACCTCGCAGGAAGCCCCCTGACCGGCCCCTCCCCACCCCGAGAGAGAGGGGGCCCCTCCGCCCCTCCCCCGGCGGGAACCCCTCCTTGGCCCCTCCCCACATTCGCCCCTCCCCACCTCGCGGAGACCCCCACCCCTCCCCCTCCCCCGCGATCAGGCTCTCCTCAGGTGGGGAGGGAGGAGCAGGGACCTCACCCCACCCCCGGGGCCTCGCGCCGAGTCACGTGACACCCCCTCCCCCAAATTTTCGTGACCCCAAGCCCCACCCCCGGTGACCCCCTGACCCCTCCCCACGGTGACCCCCTCCCCACAAACCCCTGTGACGCCCCTTCTGACCCCCCAGCCCCTGCCCCTCAGACCCCCAAAACCGGGAACCCCCGTGACCCCTCAGAACCCCCTGCCCCTTAACCCCCCCAGGACCCCCAAAACACCTCCAGGACCCCCAATCCTCAAGCCCAGAACCCCAAATCCTCAGGACCCTCCAAACCCCCTCTAGGACCACCCAACTCCTTCCCAGGACCCCCAAACCCCTCCAGGACCCTCAAACTCTCTCAGGACTCCAAAACCCCTCAGAACTCCCATCCCCAGGACCCCCAATCCCCAGGCCCTGCCCCCTCAGGCCCTTAAGCCCCTCTAGGCCCCCAACTCTCCCAGAACCCCCAAATCCCCCAAACCACCCCAGGACCTCCCAAATCCCCTAAAGCCCCTCTAGGACCCCCAACTCCCCTAGATTCCCCAAAGCCCCTCCAGGACCCCCAAACCCCATCAGGACCCCCCAGAACCCGCAATCCTCTCCAGGCCCCCAAATCTCCCCAAATCCCCCAACTCTCCCCAGACCCCTAAACCCCAGACCCCCTCCAGGACCCCCAACTCTCCTCAGTCCCCCAAACCCCCTCCAGACCCCATTAAAACCCCTCCAGGACCCCCAACTCTCCCCAAATCCCCCAACTCCCCTCCAGAGCCCCCAACTTTCCCCAAACCCCCAACCCCCTCCAGGACCCCAAATCCCTCCATCCCCAAATCCCCCAAACCCCCTCCAGGCCCCCAAGCCCCTTTCAGTACCCCCAAAGCCCCTCCATCCCCCTCCCCCATGGCAGCCTTGGCCAGCTCGCTGATCCGGCAGCGCCGGGGGAGGCAGGCGCGCCCCTCCCCGTCCCGCAGGGCCTCGCGCCCCCAGCGCCCCCGCCCCCCTCCTGTGCCAGCAGCAGCTCCAAGGGCTCGTGGCCAAAGTCCGGGGGTGCGGCGCAGGAGGAGACCCCGCGCAGCCCCCGGTGAGGGAGGATTTGGGGGTATGAGAGGGTTTTGTGTGAATTTGGGGAGTTTATGAGGGAGTTTGAGGGCTATGAGGATTTGGGAGGGTATGGGAAGGTTATGGGGGGTTGAGAGGTGTTATGGGGGTTTGAAGGTTATGAGAGGGTTTGAGGAGATAAATGAGGTTTGAGAGGAAGCTACTAGGAGGTTATGAGAGGATTTGGGGGGGGTTATGGGGGGATTTAGGAGGGTTATGGGGAGTTGGGGGGGTTATGGAGGGTTATGAGGATTTGGAGGGTTATGAGGGGGTTATGGGGAGTTTATGAGGGGGTTATAGAGGATTTAGGGTTATGGAGATTTGAGAGGGTTATGAGAGGATTTGGGGGTTATGGGAGTTGGGAGGGTTATGGGGAAGTTATGGAGGGCTATGAGGATTTGGAGGTTATGAGGAGTTTATGGGGGATTTGGGGGTTATGAGAGGTTTATGGGAGGTTATGAGGGTTTGAAGATTTGAGGGGCTTATGGGGGACTATGAGGGATTTGGGAGGGTTATGAGGGAATTTGGGGGATTATGGAGAGGATTTGAGAGGTTATGGGGGAGTTATGGGGGGGCTATGAAGGATTTGGGGGGTTATGGGGGTTTGGGGCTGTTATGGGGGGTTATGGGGGCTATGAGAGGATTTGTGGGGGTTATGGGTGGATTTGGGGGAGTTATGAGGGGTTATGAGGATTTGGGGGGGTTATGAGGGATTTGGAGGTAATGAGGGAGCTATGAGGGATTTGGGGGGGCTTAAGGAGGAGTTATGGGTGGATTTGGGGGGGTTATGGGAGGGTTATGAGGGATTTGGGGGGGTTATGGGGAGATTTGAGGGATTTGAGGGGATTTGGGGAGGAGTTATGGGGGTTTGGGGGTTATGGGGAGTTATGGGGAGTTTAAGGGAGGTTATGGGGGATTTGGGGGTTATGGGGGGATTTGAGGGGTTATGGAGGAATTTGGGGGGTTGTGGGGAGTTTATGGGGGTTATGAGGAAATTTGGGGATTTGGGGGGGTTATGGGGGATTTGGGGATTATGGGGGGTTATGAGGGATTTGGGGGATTGTGGGGGGATTTGGGGGAGATTTGGGGAGGTTATGGGGTGATTTGGGTGGGTTTTGGGGTTGTTTGGGGGATTTCAGAGGGGATTTTGGAGGGTTTTTAGGGGTATTGGGGCTGTTTTGGGTGGGTTTTGGGGAGTGTTTGGGGGTTTTGGGGAGATTCGGGGCATTTCTGGGGATTTTGGAGGGTGCTTTGAGGGTGATTTGGGTGGGGTTTGGGGGGTGTTTTGGGGGTAATTTGGGGGTGATTTGGGGGGTGTTTGGGGGAGTTTTGGATGGTGTTTTGTGGGGTGTTTTGGGGTGTTTTGAGGAAGTTTTGGGGCGTGTTTTGGGGAAGTTTTGGGGGTGTTTTGGGGGAAGTTTTGGGGGGATTTTGAAGGTTTTTAGGGGTGTTTTGGGGGTGTTTTGGGGTTGTTTTGTGATCCCAGAGCCCTGACCCCCTCCCCGGCAGAGCCGCAGCTCCGCGGGGCCATCGCTCGGCTCCGGGGTCACGGCCACTTCCTGCACATGGGACCCGGCGGGCGCCTCGGCGGCACCTGGGAGGAGGCGGGGCCTGGAAGTGAGGGCGGGGGCCTGGAAGTGAGGCGGGGGCCTGGGAGTGAGGGGCGGGGCTGGGAAGTGAGAGGGCGGGGCCTGCTGGGAGGAGGCGGGAGTCTGCTGGGAGGAGGCGTGGCCTGGAATGGGGGTGGGGCCTACTGGGAGGAGCGGGGCCTATGGGGAGGCGGGACCTGCTGGGAGGGCGCGGGCCTGCTGGGAGAGGCGGGGCCTGAACTGAGGGGCAGGGCCTGCAGAGTGAGGGGCTGGGGCCTCATGGGAGAAGGCGGGTCTGGAAGTGAGGGCGGGGCCTGGGAGTGAGGCGGGACCTGCTGGGAGGGCGGGGCCTGGAAGTGATGGGCGGGAGTCTGCTGGGAGGGGCAGGGCCTAGAAGTGAGGGCGGGGCCTCCTGAGAGGGCGGGGCCTACATGGAGGAGGAGGGGCCTATGAGGAGGGGCAGGGCCTCGAGGTGAGGCGGCGGGCCTGGAAGTGAGGGTGGGCCCTCCTGAGAGGGAGTGGGGCCTGCTGGGAGGAGGAGGGGCCTGGAAGTGAGGGGCGAGGTCTGCTGGGAGGGGTGGGGCCTAGAAGTGAGGGGGTGGGGTCTGTAAGTGGGGCGAGGCCTCCTGGGAGGAGGTGTGGCCTGGAATGGAGGGGTGGGGCCTACTGGGAGGAGGTGGGGCCTGGAAATGGGGGCGGGGCCTGCTGAAAGGAGGAGGGGCCTATGGGGAGGGCGGGACCTGGAGTGAGGGGCGGGGCCTCCTGAGGAGAGTGGGGCCTCGAAGTGAGGGCGGGGCCTGTAAGTAGGGGGCGGGGGCTCCTGAGGGGCGGAGCCTGCTGGGAGGAGGTGGGGCCTGGAAGTGAGGAGGGGCCTCATGAGAGGGGCAGGGCCTGATGGGAGGCGGGGCCTCCTGAGATGGGGCGGGGCCTCCTGAGAGGGGGTGGGGCCTACTGGGAGGGGTGGGGCCTGGGACTGGGGGTGGGGCCTGCTTAGAGGGGGTGGGGTCTGGAGACTGAGGGGCGGGGCCTGAAGTGAGGTGGGGCCTCCTGAGAGAGGGTGGGGCCTCCTGAGAGGGGCGGGGCCTACTGGGAGAAGGAGGGCCTATGGGGAGAAGGCAGGGCCTGGAAGTGAGGAGTGGGACCTGGAACTGAGGGGCGGGGCCTCTTGGGAGGAGGCGGGCCTTGAACTGAGGGGCGGAGCCTTCTGAGAGAGGGTGGGGCCTCCTGAGAGGGGCGAGGGGCTGCTGGGAGGAGGAGGGGCTTGTGAGTGAGGGGAGGGGCCTCCTGAGAGGGCGGGCCCTGGAACTGAGGGGCGGGGCCTGGAACTGAGGGGCAGGAGCTCCTGAGAAGGGCGGGGCCTGCTGAGAAGAGGAGGGGCCTATGGGGAGGGGCGGAGCCTGGAAATGAGGGCGGGGGTTTAAAGATGGGCGGGGCATGAGGGGAAGGGTGGGGCCTAAGCGGGGTGGGCGGGGCCAGACAAAGAGTGGGTGGGGCTTGAGTGGGGGTGGGTGGGGTTTGAAAGGAGGGGTGGGGTCTGAGGAGAGGCGGGGCCAGGCAGAGTGGGAGGGCCAATGGGAGGCGGGGCCGGGGCGGTGCTAAATGGTGAGGGGGCGTGGCTTGTGGTGAGTGGGTGGGGCTAAGAGGGAGGGGGAGTGGCCTGTGGAGAGTGGGCGTGGTCTGAGGATGGGCGTGGCACATCAAAAAAGGGCGTGGCCATGTGTGGAAGGGGTGGGACCTCGATGAGGGGGGCGGAGTCTGGGAGAGGGGGTGGGGCTAAATGAGAGTGGGCGTGGCCTCATCAAGCCCCTCCCCCCATTCCGCTGAACCCGCTCCCCGCGGGGGGTCAAAGGTCATGGCCGTCCAGGCGTTACTGGGATGGACTGGGATGGACTGGGGGGGGTTACTGGTTTGAACTGGTTTGAACTGGTCTGAACTGGGGTCCCATTCCAGCCCTGTTTAACCTGATCCCGGTGGGGTTGAGGGTCGTGGCCATCCAGGGGTGACTGGGCTGAACTGGGATGGACTGGGATGAACCGGGATGAACTGGGGGGGGTTACTGGTTTGAACTGGTTTGAACTGGTTTGAACTGGTCTGAACTGGGATCCATTCCAGCCCTGTTCAACCTGATCCCGGTGGGGCTGAGGGTCGTGGCCATCCAGGGGTGACTGGGCTATACTGGAATGAACTGGGATGAACCGGGATGAACTGGGGGAGGTTATTGGGATGAACTGGTCTGAACTGGTCTGAACTGGGGTCCATTCCAGCCCTGTTCAACCTGATCCCGGTGGGGCTGAGGGTCGTGGCCATCCAGGGGTGACTGGGATGAACTGGGACGAACTGGGCTGTGCTAGGCTGAACTGGGGGGGGTTACTGGTTTGAACTGGTTTGAACTGGTCTGAACTGGTGTCCATTCCAGCCCTGTTTAACCTGATTCCGGTGGGGCTGAGGGTCGTGGCCATCCAGGGGTGACTGGGATGAACTGGGACGAACTGGGCTGTGCTAGAGCTGAACTGAGGGGAGTTACTGGTTTGAACTGGTTTGAACTGGTCTGAACTGGTGTCCATTCCAGCCCTGTTTAACCTGATCCCGGTGGGGTTGAGGGTCGTGGCCATCCAGGGCACCCGAGCCGGGCGTTACGTGGCCATGAACGGGGGCCGGGCTCGTCTACACGTCCGTGAGTGACCCTTCCCCCCCCAAAATTCCCACCCTGGAACCCCCAAAATCCCACCCTGGAACCCCAAAACGCGGCTCAGACCCCCTTCCTGAAAAGCCCCCAGGGATCCCAAAATCCCCCCCCCACCCCCCAAAAAAAAAACCCAAGAACAGAGCCTGGGGTTCTCCCTGGGGCTCTGGGGGGGATTCCTGTGGGTCCCTTCGACTCCAGGGGGGTCCCTTTGAATCTGGGGGGGTCCCTGTGGGTTTGGGGGGTCCCAATTGACCCCCGTGTGCCCCCCCAGGTCCATTTTATGCCAAAATGTCACTTCAAGGAGTGCGAGTTCGAGAACTACTACATGCTCTTGGGGGGTCCCTGGGGTGTCCCTGTGATTCCAGGGGGGTCCCTGTGACTCTGGGGGGCTCTCTATGACTCTGGGGGGGTCCCTGTGGTTTGGGGGTCCCAATTGACCCCCATGTGCCCCCCCAGGTCCATTTTATGCCAAAATGTCTCTTCAAGGAGTGTGTGTTCGAGAACCACCACGTGCTCTTGGGGGGTCCCTGGGGTGTCCTTATGGATCCCTGTGACTGAGGGGGTCCCCATGACTTGGGGAGGGTTTTGGGGGGTCCCTGTGGGTTTGGGGGGTCCCAATTGACCCCCATGTGCCCCCCCAGGTCCATTTCACCCCGGAGTGCCGCTTCAAGGAGTGTGTTTTCGAGAACTACCACGTGCTCTTGGGGGGTCCCAGGGTGTCCCCATGACTGGGGGTGGTCTCTATGACCCAGGGGGGTTTCAGGGAATTTTGGGGGGTCCCAGGTGACCCCCATGTGCCCCCCCAGGTCCATTTCACCCCGGAGTGTCACTTCAAGGAGTGTGTTTTTGAGAACTACCACGTTCTCTTGGGGGGTCTCTATGACTCTGGGGGGCTCTCTATGACTCTGGGGGGGTCCCTGTGGTTTGGGGTGCCCCCAATTGACCCCCATGTGCCCCCCCAGGTCCATTTCACCCTGGAGTGTCGCTTCAAGGAGTGTGTTTTCGAGAACCACCATGTTCTCTTGGGGGGTCCCTGTGACTCTGGGGGGGTCCCTGTGACTCTGGGGGGCTCTCTATGACTCTGGGGGGGTTTCAGGTGCCCCCAATTGACCCCCATGTGCCCCCCCAGGTCCATTTCACCCCGGAGTGCCGCTTCAAGGAGTGTGTTTTCGAGAACTACCACGTGCTCTTGGGGGGTCCCTGGGGTGTCCCTGTAGATCCCTGTGACTCTTGGGGTGTCCCCATGACTCAGGGAGGGTTTTGGGGGGTCCCTCTGATTTGGGGTGCCCCCAATTGACCCCCATGTGCCCCCCAGGTCCATTTCACCCCGGAGTGCCGCTTCAAGGAGTGTGTTTTCGAGAACTACCACGTGCTCTTGGGGGGTCCCTGGGGTGTCCTTATGGATCCCTGTGACTCTGGGGGGGTCCCTGGGTGTCCCCATGACCCAGAGGGGTTTCAGGGGGTCCCAGGTGCCCCCAATTGACCCCCATGTGCCCCCCCAGGTCCATTTCACCCCGGAGTGTCGCTTCAAGGAGTGTGTTTTCGAGAACTACCACGTTCTCTTGGGGGGTCTCTATGACTCTGGGGGGCTCTCTATGACTCTGGGGGGGTCTCAGGTGCCCCCAGGTGACCCCCATGTGCCCCCCAGGTCCATTTCACCCCAGAGTGCCGCTTCAAGGAGTGTGTTTTCGAGAACTACCACGTTCTCTTGGGGGGGTCCCTGTAGATCCCTGTGATTCCAGGGGTGTCCCCATGACCCAGGGGGGTCCCTGTGGTTTGGGGTGCCCCCAGGTGACCCCCATGTGCCCCCCCAGGTCCATTTCACCCCAGAATGTCGCTTCAAGGAGTGTGTGTTCGAGAACTACCACGTTCTCTTCGGGGGGGGTCCCTGTGACTCTGGGGGTGTCCCAGGGTGTCCCCATGACCCAGGGGGGTTTCAGGGGGTCCCCAATTGACCCCCATGTGCCCCCCAGGTCCATTTCACCCCGGAGTGTCGCTTCAAGGAGTGTGTGTTCGAGAACCACCACGTTCTCTTGGGGGGTCTCTATGACTTTGGGGGGGTTTGGGGTGCCCCCAATTGACCCCCATGTGCCCCCCCAGGTCCATTTCACCCCGGAATGTCGCTTCAAGGAGTGTGTGTTCGAGAACTACCACGTTCTCTACGCCTCAGCCCTGTACCGGCAGCGGCGCTCGGGCCGCGCGTGGTACCTGGGGCTGGACCGGCACGGCCGCCCCATGGCCGGGCCCCGCGTGCGCAAGGACAAAGCAGCCGCTCATTTCCTGCCCCAGCTGCTCGAGGGTGAGGGGAGAAACCCTAAAAAAACCCCCCAGGAACCCCCCACACACAGAGCTGGCACCAGGAAATGCCCCTGTGGGATCGCCCGGCTCAGCTCAGCCATCCCAATCATCCCATCCCAATCGTCCCATCCCAATCATCCCATCCCAATCCCATCATCCCAATCATCCCAATCATCCCAATCATCCCATCCCATCCTATCATCCCATCCCATCCCATCCCACCCATCCCAATTGTTCCATCCCATCCCAATCATCCCATCCCATCCCAGTCATCCCAGTCATTCCAATCGTCCCATCCCATCCCAATCATTCCATCCCAATCGTCCCATCCCATCCCATCCCATCCCATCCATCCCAGTCATCGCAATCATCCCATCCCATCCCATCCCATCATCCATCCCATCCCATCCCATCCCATCCCAATCAGCCCATCCCAACCATCCCAATCATCTCATCCCAACCCATCCCATCCCATCCCATCCCATCCATCTCATCCTGCCCAACCCATCCATCCCATCCATCCCAATCATCCTATCCCAATCATCCCAATCATCCCATCCCACATCCCATCCCATCATCCCATCCCATCCCAATCATCCCATCCCAATCATCCCATCCCAATCATCCCATCCCAATCATCATCCCAATCTTCCAAATTGTTCCAGCCCATCCCATCCCAATCATCCCAATCATCCCAATCATCCCAATTGTTCCATCCCATCCCAATCATCCCAACCATCCCATCCCATCCCATCCCATCCCATCAATCCCATCCCATCAATCCCATCCCATCAATCCCATCCCACCCCATCCCATCCCATCCCACCCCATCCCATCCCATCCCACCCCATCCCATCCCATCCCATCCCATCCCATCCCATCCCATCCCATCCCATCCCATCCCATCCCAACCATCCCATCCCATCCCATCCCATCCCATCCCATCCATCCATCCCATCCCATCCCATCCCATCCCATCCCATCCCATCCCAACCATCCCATCCCATCCCATCCCATCCCATCCATCCCATCCCATCCCATCCCATCCCATCCATCCCATCCCATCCCATCCCATCCCATCCATCCCATCCCATCCCATCCCATCCCATCCCATCCCATCAATCCCATCCCATCCCATCCATCAATCCCATCCCATCCCATCCATCCCATCCCATCAATCCATCCCATCCCATCCCATCCCATCCCATCAATCCCATCCCATCCATCCATCCCATCCCATCCATCCCATCATCCCATCCCATCACATCCCATCCCATCAATCCCATCCCACCATCCATCCCATCCCATCCCATCAATCCCATCCCATCCCATCAATCCCATCCCATCCCATCCCATCCATCCCCATTTACCCCTCTTAGGGGTGGGATATGAGGAGTGGGGGTGAGGGTTGGGATTGGGGGTGGGAGAGCGCCCTAGGACCCCTCAGAGACCCCAGGAATTTGGGGATGGGACCCCCAAGATTTTGGGATGGGACCCCTAGGAATTGGGGATGGGGCTGGAAGTGGGGATGGGGTCGAGCCTGGGGATGGGGTCAGAAGCCCAGGGGATGGGGTCGGAGACTTTGGGATGGGACCCCTAGGAATTTGGGGATGGGGCTGGAGACCCAGGGGGTCTCTGTCTGGGGGAGGGATTTGGGGGGGTTCAGGAGTCCCTTTCTGGGGTCTCTCCCTGGGGGAGTCAGGGGTCCCTTTCTGGGGGTCTCTCCTGGGAGGTCAGGGGTCTCAGGACCCCCTCAATTCCTCCCCCCCCCACAGTCGCCCTGTGCCGGGAGCCGTCCTGCACGAGGTTGAGGGCCCCAGGACCCCCTGGGGACCCCCACCGGGGACCCCCGGGTGACCTCTGACCCCCCACTGTGACCTCTGACCCCTCCCCACTGTGACCTTTGACCTCTGACCTGGGACCTGTGAATTCCCTCCCCTGCACTGAAAGAAACCCCCACGGGAGGCCCCACCCCCAAAAAACCCCTCCCCACCCCAAAAGACCCTCCCCACCCCAAAGAGACCCCTCCCCCACCCTGGCACGTGGGGGACACGAGCCCCACAGGCCCACGCCCCCTTTTGGTGACCCGCCCACCATCGGACCACGCCCCCTCGTGGTGACCACGCCCCCATCTCGCAGTGACGTCACCCACCGAGCCACGCCCACCTCCCCGACGAGGCCCGCCCTCTCTACGACCCCACTGTGCCCCCCTCAGCCTCCCCGCGCCGACAGCATCAGGCCCCCGCCCCCTCCGCGCAGGCCACGCCCCCTCCCCTCCCCCGCATGATTGACAGGTGTA
>NW_026088134.1:0-18877 GCF_022539395.1 Myiozetetes cayanensis
AGAACTGATTGCACTGACAAGAGCTCTAGAGTTAAGCGAAGGTAAGAAAGTGAATATCTGGACAGATTCTAAGTATGCATTCAGTGTTGTACATGCCCATGGAGCCATCTGGAAAGAAAGAGGGTTGTTAACTGCCCAAGGCAGTGGGATTAAACATGCTGACCAAATCCATGCACTCCTTCAAAGTATTTGGAAGCCAGAAAAGGTATCTATTATGCACTGCAGAGCTCATAAGAAGGGGAAAACAATTCCCAAATTGGGAAATCATTTTGCTGACCAGACTGCAAAAAGGGCTGCAGAAAAAGGCATTCTAGCAGTAGTTCCACAGAAAGAAATTGATTTGACAGGGTACATCCCAAAATATGATGAGAAGGACCACCAGTTAATTAAATCCCTTAAAACGGAAATCAAAGAAAGTGGGTGGGTTGTTACACCAACAGGACAGGTTGTGGTCACACCCCCACTCCTAAGGAAAATAGCTCTGCAGGAACATGAGTCTACCCACTGGGGAATAGAGAACCTTCTAAAACACCTAAAGAAGGTAGCGATAGGGACAGGTATGACTGAAGTCGTGCAATCCATAGTGAGTAAGTGTGAAATCTGCAAGTAGAACAACCCTGATACAAGCAAGAGGTTGGTGCAAGGAGTGACAAAGGCTGGGAACCTTCCCGGAGATTATTGGCAAATAGATTTTGCTGAGTTACCACTAAGTGAGGGGTACAAATACATATTAGTGCTGGTTGACACTTTCAGTGGATGGTCTGAAGCTTATCATGTGTCATAGTTTGGATTTTTAGCAAGGAATTTTTCTTTCCTTTCCCCCTGCCGTGTGTGTGTGTGTGTGTGTGTGCTCTGTATATGGGCCATTAGTTGAACAAAAGAATCAGCCCAAGCCCACTAATGGCTGAGATTTGTTGCCTTGACAATGAAGGGGGGGAGTTGGCTGGTGTGTGACTGGAAGGGGGTGGAGGCTGGGGGGAGAGGGGAGTCTATCTCTCTGCCGGGAGGAGAGCCTGCTGCGGGCTGCAGACACTACCGGGTTCCTTTGTCTCTTTCCTGTCGGAGGGGAGTTCTGGCTGCTGCTCTTGGCTCAGCTGTGGCTGGCTGCAGGCCCTGCTTACAACGGACCCTAATCAGCTGAAGTTTGTGAGTTTTCTTCCATTGGGAGAACTTTCTGTTTTCTTGTTGTTGTTTTTCCTTCCCCTTCTTCCCCCTCCCCCCCCCACCTGGCGGCAGCCAAGGATCTCTCAGCGCCGCCTGGTGACGGGCACTGGACATTACAAGTTCTACTCCTCCAGTGATCCAACAGCACCACCTGGTGACTACAATAGGACACTACAAGTTTTTGCACCTTCAGTGACCCAACAGCGCCACCTGGTGAATGGTACAGGACATTACAAATTTTGCATCTCCAGTGACCCGACGGTGCCCCCTGTTGACTGTGGTTGGAACCGCACCAAAGGGTGCAAGAAATTGAACTATTTTCCTTTTGCCGGTTTATCGGTTTTGTTCTTGAAGGGCATTATTGGTGGGTATAGGAGTATTACTTAGTTATTTTACTTGGTTTTTTTCGTGTTCCTGTTAATACACACATACCTTTTAATAAAGGGCTGTTATTTTCCCTTTTCCATAATTTGTTTTCCTTCAATAGAAGCCTCTTAATTTTGGATTTTATAATTGCTTGGAAAGAGAAGTTTGGGTCTTTTCTCCTAATCCATCCTCAGCAAAAGACCCTTGTCTCATTTAAACTGGGACACCATGTCATACTAACAGAACAAGGGAAGTGGTAAAAGCTTTGTTTAATCACATAATTCCAAGATTTGGGCTTCCTTTGGGAATGTCATCAGAGATAGGGACACATTTCATTGCAGTGATAGTGAAGGAGGTGTGTCATGTCCTAGGAATTGTATGGGACCTTCACACTCCCTATGGACCTCAGGCAAGTGGCAAAGTCAAATGCATGAATGGCACTCTTAAAATGCAAATTGATAAAATTTGTCAGGAAACATCCATGTCATGGGTTCAGGCTTTGCCTCCTAGCACTGTTGAGGATTTGCATCCAGCCAAGGCAGAGGGATAATATAAGTCCTTTTGAAATATTATATGGAAGACCATACCAAGCTCCGCACATTCCAGGGGACATTCACATGAGAGGGAAAGTTGATTTACAAAATTATTTAATTGCTTTAGGCTCTACTTTACAGAAGATCCAGAAATTCGTTGAGCTTTCCAGGTCTATAGGATTGGACACCCCTGCTCATCAATTCCAACCAGGAGACTGGGTCTACATCAAATGGTGGGACAGTGACCCGCTGCAAGCCAAGTGGAGAGGCTCTTTCCAAGTCCTGCTGACTTCCCTCACTGCTGTCAAAGTTGCTGGCAAAGGACTGTGATTTCATTACTCCAGAGTGAAGATAGTTTAATTCCTGGAACAATCAGCAAAGCAGGACCTGACTCAGATGAAGATGATGTGGCATAGACTGTTTCTACTGTGCATGTTATCTGTACAGTTGGTAACTATGAATTAAGTTTAGAGCCTAATTTACATTTGGCACCTAATATTCTTCATGAAAGTGACTGCTGAATTTGCACTATGAATTTGACTGCAATTCAGAACCAAACCAAAATTCTACATCAGGTATCTCTGGACAGTGCCTCACTGGATTTGGGAGACATTCTCCACAAACTTACTTCATGGTTACTGAACTGGACCTGGATAAAACAACTGTTTCTATTGGTAATCTACATAAGTTAGTGTTTGTATAATAGCTCATTGCATGAGCCAAGGTTGTAGATGTTGGTCATCTCTTTTGAAAAGGATTAGATGTAAGTAGTAGAGATTGGACAAAATCTTTGAGTTTTGTCCAGTCTCTAAAGGGGTACTGATACCTTGGAGTTTTGATTTTCTTTTAATTTTTGTAGATTTTAGGAGTAGTTATGTAGTAAATGTAGATTTTAAAGTAGCAATACATTATCCCTTGTCCCAGGTTGGACTTGGCTCCCAGCCAAGTGCCTGGACCTCAGGGACAAAGCCTTCCCCCTCCCTTTCGCTCTCGCGCAATTGATCGAAAAAATCACGAAAAAGAAAATCAAAAGAACCCAAACTGAACTGAATTTTAAGTGGAAGATTTATATATATATATATATATATACAAAGAAAATTATATACAGGGAACCCCCCAAAGGGGAAAAGGGAAGGGAAAGGGAAAAGGGAAAAGGAATTAAAAGGGATATAATGCAAATACTTCCCTCCAGAGATAGCGAACCACACCACACAACCGCCGACACTCTCTGCCTCTCAAGGCCAACCAGATGCGCTAGGCCTCACTCCCTCGCCCGGGCAGAGCGACAGCAAAGCTACCTTCGCCTTCGGTCCGCCGGAAGAAAGAGAGCGAGACTTTCCTCTCTCTTCTTATTTATACTTTTGCTTACGTAAAAATCGTATGGAATACTGGGAACATGGTCTTGGTTCCTTGGTTACAACCTGGTCACCAAGGAAGGCCTAGTCTTAAAACTATTACATCCCTTTACCCTTTAATACACCAACCACACATAGCAAACCCTGTTACCCATTCCCATATCAATTCCCCTAAATTCCACTGGCCTATTTAGTCTCATTTTCAAGGTAGAATTGTAGGAACACCCTAAAATCTGCACAAGAAGATATAGCCATAGACGCAACAACCTTCAGACCTAGAATTCTGGAAGGCCTCCAAGAACATTATGCACTCTGAGGAAGAGGAAGATGAAGAAGAGGTCCCAAAACGCACCCAGACCCAATTCTCAAGAGGTGTGTCGGGGGCAGAAACTGGGCGGTGGCCAGACAGGGATTGGGTGAAAATCATTATAAAAACTGTGAACACCTGTGTTTGAGAGTGCATGTTGGGGGTATTCCGGAAAGCCTGGGGGCTAATTAAAGCCTTTGTATCCTTATCTTATCTCCTACCTAATTTGTCTTGGATTCTTTTTTTCCCCATAACCATTTAGGTTACAGGATATGGGCCACCACCTCCTTTACAGAAGCAGAGGGGAGGTGGAGGGGGAGTTAAGGCCCGCACCTGCGAAGGAGCAAACCTACTCACCCCCTCGTAACATCCTCCCAGGGTCATATAATTCCTTCAAATATAATAGAATACAATTGTGCAGATGCAATCAACACCTGTCTGCCACTGTATAAAGCCCCTTGCCATTGTAAGTCCCACTGCCAAACAGCTCTCATTCTGGTCAATTCTAGCAGGTCATTCAGTAAAACTGTTAGGGGTGAAGCCAAGGTTCCACAGTACCTCAGGAAGTCAGCAGGACCTTACAACCACCCTGGATCAACTACCCACTTCTTGTCTCACAGTGGGGCAAACACATCTGATATTGCAGCCAGGATCAAATGCGGGACCGTGTCCCCAGGGTTATACACAACAACTACCCCCCAAACAGAATCAGTAGGAATGAGCAGGGCATTGCTACCTGTCAGCCGAGGGCTGGTGTTAGCCCTGTTAGCCTCCCCTGCTGACCAAAATGTGAAACCCATAGATAACCATCTTTACTAACAGAACACTTGAAACAAAGTCTTCCAGGGGATCAGGACACTCCATGAATACAGGAAAGACAGGACTCCTCAACACTAAAGCAACACGACCCCAGCTAGTGGGGTTGGTGCTTGGAGGATCTGGTGCCCCCACCCCAGCCTCCACCAGGAGGCGCAGCCACTTGGAGACGTGGGGGAAGGGGAGGGGGAACAAAGGAGGGGACATGCTTCCCCTTAGGCTGCCGCCAGTGGAAAACTTTTTAAATGCAGCGGCCTCATCTGCCACTTGCCAACAGCCAACCAACATGCAGTCTTCTCCCAACAAACATCCAAGAATCACTCCACCATCCCCGGGGAGCATGAATCACCAAACTGCACCTCCATGACAGGCAAAACACACCCCAGCCAAGGCAGGGCCTGCCCCAGGCCAATGTCCACTGACCTGGGCTCAAATCCAACTTTGGATTCCGAAGACTCTGTCAAACCACTTCCACTCCCTGTGCCAGAGTTTCCACAAAAACCCATAACTGAGGCAAAAACTGAAAAAGTGGAAGGAGTACCTGCTCCCTGTGTCATTGACCATGTATCAGTGATGCGGGACACTAAACATTCCAGAAGTCACTGCAGCTCCCAACCATGCTGTTCATGAGCTGCCAACACTGCTTTCTCCAAGCTTTGGGCACACTTCAGATCATTGATCTGCTCTTCCAGGGCTGCCACTTGGCCTCTCAAAGCCACAGTCTCCTTGTCAAGGTCTCTGAGTCTGGTCAGCAGAAACCATCCCACCTGGCCTGCCAGTGTCTGAGCAGATTTACATGCTGGACCCCACAGTAGTAAACACAGAAGTGCTTCAATCGTTTGCAGGTCAGCCTCCATCACAGACCTGACTTTGAACCAGGCTTCCAGGGGAGTCATTGTCACAAAAAAGGCAAGTACAGGGCCCAAGGGTCATCAACTGGCCATCTGACGACATGGGGGGGTGTGTCACCAAAACAGTCCCCCCAGTCCTGGACCTTCTCCACAACCATTGCATAGTTATTCTGGGGGACTTCCGACTATGCCAAAATGTAAAGTAAGATACACAGGTAACCCCAGGAATGTCAAGGCAGTGGAAAGAATTCAAAAAAAGTTTATTTAGAAGGCCAGAACACCAAAACTTACAAATACCTGATAGTGTTGTTTAAGCATCTGGCCCAGGGAGAAAAAGGCAAACCTTCTGTTTACTCAAGGGCTTTATTATAGCTGGCCCCCCCTATGCAGTGGGGGGGGGGGGGTGGGGACGGAGGTAGACATTGTAACTGCCTTTGAGAAACACTGTTAGAATTATAAAAATAGAACCATATATTCAGACACAGAGAAAGTAGATTTAATTTTCACATTTCCATCCACATTTAAGAGCTGTGATATCTCTCTTGCTAGGAAGTACAAGGTCATTTTGCTTCTCATTTCCTTTGTTTTGTTTAGAGAAAATTCCAGTCATCATTTGACAAAATACAGTCCAGACTCAGAGAATTTCAAAGGTCTCATTTCCTCTCTGAAAAACTTAAGCTTGAAAATATCTGCATGACCATGTTTCATTTAACTCAAAAGTGGGAAATCTATACATGCAGATCACACTTAAACATACCTTGTCAGTGTAGGTCTTCCTTTCCCCTTAGCATCTGGATTCATGTATTGTTTGTGAAGGTTCATGTAAGGCAATCTTTTTGACAAGTCTACATTTTCCCCAATAAATCTAAAACATCTTTGCTGGCTACTACTCCGTCCCATACACGCATTTGAAAATGACAGAGACTGCCAGATGTATTGTTGCAACTGAGCTTTGCTTGTGCAAGACCAGGCAATGAGGAAGGAAGTGGGTATAAATTACACTTGTGTTTCTTTGGTCCTAGGATGAGCTGCCAACAGTGCAGAGGCAGTACTGGCAGCTACAAGTCCCTGAGAGGTTGTGACAGGCAAGCTGTGATACCCCATATGGTGTTAGGTATTACAGGTCTTCTGTTATCAACAGTTGCATCTGCTTTCTGGCTATGTTGCATGGTCAGAACAGCGGAGATGAGCTGAACTGACTCCAGGATCTAACACAAAACTCTTTATAATTCCCCAAACATTTAGCATAATGGGGAAAATTAATTCTACTTGTCTGAAATAAGTGGAGTATAAGAAGGAACTAATGCTACTAAGCAAAAATAGACAATTTTTAAAAACATGCCTATTATTCCATGATAAGCTCTCTGCTTGGCACCATTCAGAGGTAGTGCACATTTGCAGCATTATTAAGAAAATGTAAGCAAGACAATATGAACATTGCTTTGCAGAGTCAGGTCCATTCCCTGAAAAAAAATCAGTGTATAGTTGTGCACTTAACTGGCATGTCCAGTTACTGAGACTGAACTACATGCATTTTGATGGAGTTTCTTGATGGTTGGTTGTGGGATTTTTTTAATTGTCTTTCAACATGCAGACCTAATCTCTAATCAGATTTATATTTGGCCTCAAGATCCAAGATTTCTGTAATCAACTAAATTAAGTGGTTTTGTCAAAATCCACAGTTCTGCAGAGTTACGGTCTGCATCAGTTTTCCATTCCTTCTCCCATGCAGTATTTCTGAAAAAGGCTTTTATTTTGACCTTGAAATGAACCTCCTAATGAATGCAATGTTCAGAGAGTGCTGTTCAGTAGCCACTTCGGTACACAATATAAAAGATAATAAAACAAATTGAGGGTTAGCCCCTTATTGAAGATAAATATGGTTAGTCCTTAACCAGTAGAAAAATAAGCAGAAATCAGAAACCTTCCACGACTGACAAAACAGATCCCAAAATATTAATCTTTAATTGACGCATTGGTAAAGGATTTTCTTTAAAGGGATTATCCTGGGAATGCTACCAATAGCATTAAACAATAGTGATTTCTGTTGTATCTGGTTTAGTCCTTTATATATTTATTATAAGTGAAAAATTACTTCCTAAGAGATCTTATAACAGCATTTCTACATTATGAGTCCATTTTGTTCTCCTCTTTCCTTGATATATTAACCAGGAAAAGGAATTCCCAGTTTGTGACAAACAGATTAATTCACATGTTTTACTTTCTCCACATAGAAAAATACAGTTTCTGGATCATTGAGGCATATGGATTATGAATAAGTCACAATAAAGAGTAAAAGTACATTCTCCAGAGAACAACAGGATAAAAAGTGTGTTTTTGATTTTTCTTATGGATTTTTGAGGGTATTTCTGTTAGGGTTTTTTTGTAAGTAATTTATTTTTGCAAGACTGTAGTTGCCATTTAGCAATTTACACATAATGTGACTGCTCTTCCCTCCTATGCAAGTTCACAGTTATGTTTTGAGGCTATAACACTCAACACTGTTTTCTGGTATACATATTCCCATAGTTTCATCAAAAGTAGATACAATGCACAATACCTGTCTCTGGGAAATGTTTCAAACAGGTTAACTTTTATCTTAAACCAGAAGTGGAGAGGCTACAGTAGGTATAGCCATCTAAGTATGAACTTTAGGTCATGTGGTGGTTTTAATCCAGGCCTTCCTTGGTGATCAGTTTGTAACCAAGGAAGAGGCAGTGTTCCCAGTATTCCATACGATTTTTACGTAAATCGGGGTATAAATAAGAAGGGAGGAGAGACCTTCACTCTCTTCTCTTCCAGCGGAGTACGGGAACAGTGGGTCCTTGCGTTGGTCTCGCTTATCTAAGGCTGAGGCCTGCAGCGACCGCTGACCTGCCACGTGGAGGATAGCAGAGTGCTGGCCGTGTGTGCCAATCCTACTTCTTTCTAAGGGACGTGGTGAGATTTGTTTTACTAGTTATTTTACTAGTTCTCGGGTTTGATTGCGTATATCTGCTCGGTGTCCCTTCGTCTCCTTTTGTTCCTTTTCCCCTTTCCCTATCCCTTCGGGGGGTGTTTGGATTCCCTTTTGTTGTGCATATAGCATCTTAACTGTATATAACTGTAATATAACATAAAATATATATTGTTATATAACTAGCTTGATTTTGGGTTTTTTTCAATTTGCATAATTCTTTGCCCTGGGGGAAGAAGGTATGTGTAGGGGGGGGAATTGCTGCTGACGGTTTGGGCATTTGGCAGGGAGCCAGGTCCGAACCATCACAGGTCGCAATTTCTAAATACTCACCTAATGTAAATAAACATTAAAAATACTCTTAGCAATAGGACTTTATTTATATGTGCATGTATGTCCACCTTATCCCATGCTTATGTTTGACAACTATTTGGGAATTCAAAGGTGCAGCCCTCAGTAATTGCATTATTTAAAAAAAGAAAAGGAAGTATATCTATTGAGAAAATAAATTATCAAATATCAATTTACAATTTTAAATTTAATTTCAATAGGAAAATATAAAAAATGTGCACATCTAAATTTTTCCATGTTCTGTATATACACGTGTGTACATACACATAGAAATAGTAATGCACCAGACATATTCACAAAATTTAAGTGAAATATTTCTGTCCAGTATTTTCACACATGTAAATGACATCATATCTTTAAAAAATTAAAAAATAATATAATTTAAAATAATAAAATTTTTTCTGTCATCAACTTTCTGTAGTTTTATTCTTTCTTCATTATGTCCACTGAGAATTAACAGGACAGGTCCTTCTTGCACTTCCATAGCTGTTATGCCAACTGAATGTTGCTGAAATCATATCAAGGACACATCTGTTTTACAGCAGCACAAATGACAAGAGAATAAGGCCCAGGCATCTCCATGTAAATTAAAAACTGGTTGTATCTGCTCATCTGGACCACCATCTAAAATCCATCAAATGAAAAACATGTAGCTCGCCACAAAGTTTTTAACACTGAACCAAGCTCCCCGACCCCTTTAATAAAGTAGTTGAGAAAATACCCTAAAAATATGGAGAAAAATATTGTATACATTACATACAGTATAATATATCATGGTTTAGCATTTGACCTAAACCATTTTTCTGACTAGTCAGAGGACACCTGATAAATTACTGGTAAAGAAAAAAACCCCAGTATTTTAGAAATAAGCATGTATTTCTCATAGCAATGAAAACATGTATGTATTATATGTTATATACACACAATACACACATAAAAGCAAACTTTTCAAGTTTTAAATAGTAATCTCTAAGTGGAGAAAATTGTGTTGTATAAATTTAATAAGTGACTAGATTTCATGTTTAACTTTCAAATTAATTTAGGGAGCAAACAAAGGTCAGTGCATCTTTCGACTTTGAAGTCGAAAAAGCCCCCTTCAACATTACAAGCAATTTATGGCAAGAAAGTACTTTGATGAAAGAAACATGATGCTTGGCTTAGCTTTCAAAGTGTTTTTTTTAAAGAAATCTATTATATAAAGAAATGCATGTTTGTCAAAAGTCTATTCAAATTATATCAAAACAACTTTAAAACTTGCTCACTGAGGATAATTGAAATTGATTTCCTGCTTTTAAACATTTAGTTAACAGTTCAGAATATTACCTAGTGCAGTTTCAATAAAGATATGATATAAAGACCCATAAAAGAGTAAACATGTCTCCATTTCAATTTGTCATGACAACAAAACTTCTAGAATCAGCTGTCTTGGACAAGTTCAGTGTACAAGTAATCCCTTGCAATAGATCTATGCCCTTAATGCAAACTGTAATAAACAATGATCCCCGTAAGTCATTATTCACAAAACCTGAAATTCATGTGACATGATGAAAAAGTCTCTTGCAGAACAGGTTAACAGTTAATTGAAGATAGATAGTCAATACATCTATCATGGCCAGAAAACAAACAACTGGTTATTTCTTGTTATCTGTGCATGTCAAATTTTACATTTAGAATTCTCAATGGGTTTTTGACTTTTTTTTCCTGGGGGACTCACCTGCCATGATTGTTTGGTTTCAAAATATAGTTAAGTGGAAGATAGTATCTCACTGTAATTACATGGAATTCATATGAAAAAGTAAACCTTACATTGGATAATATTGCAGAACACCAGCGTAAGCTCCATAAAGAAATACTGTATCTTCCATGGTATGTGTGTGTGTATAAACAAACAAGAAAAACCCAACAACAGAAAAACCCCAACAAACCCCAACCAGCCAACCAATCAACTAACCAAAAAACTCCAAAAGGAAGAACTTTATGCAAACAGTTATAGTAATTTTGTTTCAATTAAAGATGCAACTCTCTCTCACTCCAGGCAAGAATAAATTGGTAATTAAATACCTTAAATAAATAAAACAGCAGATAACCCATATTGTATCTATCACAAAAAGGGGGTGTGACCTGGTATGCTGCTAATTCTTCCATCACTGATAATTAGAAAAGGACTACATTCAGTTACTGTTAATATCTTTAAAATTATCTATGGCCAATAATGTACAAGGAGGTAATTTGTAATTCAAGTTTGTTGTTTTTTTCTTCAACTAATTACAAGTTGAGTTCTAAATTTTACATTGAAATATGACTCAAATTTAAAACAAGCCCTCTCAGAGGAGCATTTTCTAATCTTGTGCAACTTTGATGCAGAGCCCAACACTGTTCTATGAAGAGAGATAGTGCATGTTTAAGCTGATTGGAACTGAAATCCCATTTTCTTTAGCTGCATTCTGTTATCTTGGCCAAGTTATCTCGTAACGCTGATAGTTCAAAAATTTTTCCATCAAGAATTTCTAAAAGTGTCTTCAAGTTATTGCGAAAAGCTTCTTGCTCATTCTGACTTTTCTCCAGACGTTGCTCTAGATCAGACAGCTGGCCTTCCAGGTCTTTGTTTCGAATTTCTACTTCCTTCAGAGAAAATACAGAACAAGTTAATGTGTTGTTTGCAAACAGAAAACAGTACTTGTGTTATTTTTGTCAACTGGTTTTTGAAACAATTTGTGACTGTGACACTTTACAGTTTCACTTAGACAAAATCAGAATCCAAATTGTTATAATGATTGTATATATACTATAATTTTCTTAATTTTTTTCAGCAATTTGTCTGAAGGATGGAAACTTTTGGACAGGGATAAAATTTAGTCAGCGAAAAATGGATGTGATGGTATTCAAGTAAGTTATCACTTCTATCATTCAGAAATATGCCACCTACTAAAAAAAGGTTCTCAAAGGTTTACCTAAGTTCAAGTATTCCCTTATTTAGACTGCATGAATTGCTCAAGTACACAGTCCTCATTAAATGGTCTCATATAGAAACTCAATAAATACTGCTTTATAGATGCAGGAGTACTACCTTACTCCTGTCCCACATTACAGGTTTTTCACTCTGAAAATTAAGACAGAAACCTTAACTAGCAAGACTGATGTCAAAGTGAAATTGATTGTTACAAATTTAAAGCAGCAAGTGCAACCTGAATGCCTTGTCTCATTGCATTGTGCCCCAGAGCTCCATGTGCAAGCTCTGCAGTAGTGCAGCTGTGGGGGCAGGGAAAGGATGCAAACCACCACAGACAAGGTGTTCCCATACAGTGGGTGGAAAGACCAAGTAGCATAATGTTACACATAGATGAGGGGATCTGACTCTGAGCAAGATCAGCTCTCATTCATGAGGAAGAGAAGCCCGCTCACACCAGCCAGAGGGAGGGGAGAGCTGCCTCCAGGGACTCCTCACAATTTTGGCTTGCACATGATTCCTGCTTGGCCTTGGCTGCTCCTTGGGAACCACTCAGATGAGAGAGGGGTGGGACAGGCTCGTTAGCTGGTGCTCCAGAGGGCTATATAAACATCTCCAGGGAGCATGGTGAACAGGAGTAAGCAAACAGGGGCGTGGCACATCAGTGAGGGTGTGGCACGGCAGTTTGCACAGCAGGGCGAACAGGCAGGGCACAGCCAACTCCTAGTTTGTTTGTTTGTGGGGTTTTTTTTGTTTGGTTTTTTTTTTGTTGTTTTTTTTTTTTCTTTCCATATTTCAACTTAGGCCAGTAATGGTTTCTAAAAAAATGAAAACCGTCGCTACTGTTAACACTAGGAATGTGTTGACACAGACAGAACCCTCCAAAAAAGAAGGGTAGTTGTAGTAGGAGACTCCCTTTTGAGGGGAACTGAGGGCCCTATTTGTCGACCAGACCCATCCCACAGGGAGGTTTGCTGCCTTCCTGGAGCCAGGGTGAGGGACATTGGTAAGAGACTTCCTGAGCTAATTCAAACCTCAGATTACTATCCACTGTTGGTAATCTGGGCTGGTAGTGATGATATTAATAGAAGAAGTGCCAGGGCAATCAAAAAGGATTTCAAGGCACTGGGTAGATCAGTTCATGGGACAGGTGCACAGGTAGTATTTGCCTCAGTTCCTGTACTTGCTGGAATGAATGAGGAGATGAATGAGGAGAAGTGTAGGAAAGTCTACCTTATCAATAGGTGGCTAAAGGATTGGTGCCAATGTCAAAATTTTGGGTTTTTTGACCATGGGGTAAACTCCACAGTACCCAGTCTTCTTAAATCAGATGGGCTTTATGTATCTAGGAGGGGCAAAAGGACTGTAGCCCATAAGTTAGCGGGGCTCATCAGGAGGGCTTTAAACTAGGTTTGAAGGGGGAAGGGGTTGAATCCAGGCTCTCCAAAGAGAAGCCCAGGGATGAAAAGCCTGAGTTAAGAGTAAAATCAGTAGCCCAGCTGAAGTGCATGTACACTAATGCATGCAGCATGGGCAACAAACAGGAGGAGCTGGAAGCCATCATGCAGCAGGAAAGCTATGACGTAGTTGCCATCACAGAAACGTAGTGGGATGACTTGCATGACTGGAGTGCTACCATGGATGGCTACAAGTTCTTCAGAAAGGACAGGCAGGGTAGGAGAGGTGGAGGGGTGACTCTATATGTTAGAGAGTCCCTTGACTCTGTAGAACTTGAGGTCACCAATGATAAGGTTGAGTACCTGTGAATCAGAATCAGGGGGAAGGCTGACATCCTAATGGGAGTCTGTTATAGATCACCCAACCAGGATGATGAAGGGGATAAATTATTCTACAAGCAGCTGGCAGATGTCTCAAAATCACCAGTCCTTGTTCTTGTGGGCGATTTCAACCTGCCGGATATCTGCTGGGAGCTCAACACGGCAGAGAAGAGGTAGTCTAGGAGATTCCTGGAGTGTATAGAGGATAATTTCCTGCTCCAGCTGGTAAATGAACCTACCAGGGGTGGGGCCCCACTAGATCTGTTGTTTACAAACAGAGAGGGACTGATGGGAGATGTAGTGGTCGGAGGCCATCTGGGGCACAGTGACCATGAAATAATAGAGTTTGCAATACTCAGGGATACAAGGAAGGGCACCAATAAAACCTCCACACTGAACTTCCGGAGGGCAGATTTTGGCCTGTTCAGAAGACTGGTCCAGAGCATACCCTGGGAAAAAACCCTTGAAAACAAGGGGGTACAGGAGGGATGGACGTACTTCAAGAAGGAAGTCTTGAGTGCACAGGAACAGGCTGTACCGATGTGCCAAAAGGCAAACTGGCGAGGTAGACGACCAACTTGGTTGAACAGGGAGATTCTGAAGGAAATCAGGGATAAAAAGAGAGCTTACAGACTATGGAAAATAGGGCTGGCTACTCAGGATGAGTTTAGGAGTATAACTAGGTCATGCAGAAAGAAAATTAGAGAGACAAAAGCGCAATTTGAAGTCAATTTGGCTACTTCTGTCAAGGATAACAAAAAGTGCTTCTACAAATACATTAATAACAAAAGGAGGGGTAAGGAAAACTTCCATTCCTTGTTGAACTTGGGGGGGAACATAGTTAACAGGGATGAGGAGAAGGCTGAGGTACTTAACACCTACTTTGCCTCAGTATTCACCAGTAGGACAGATGGCCCTCGGGACAACTGTCCTCTGGAACCGGTAGACAGGGACAGGAAGCCAAACAGCCCCCCTGTATTCCAGGAGGAAATAGTCAGTGACTTACTGAGCTACCTGGATCCACACAAGTCCATGGGACCAGATGGGATCCATCCTAGGGTGATGAGGGAGCTGGCGGAAGAGCTTGCCAAGCTGCTCTCCATCATTTACCAACAGTCCTGGCTCTCTGGGGAGGTCCCAGACGATTGGAAGTTGGCAAATGTCACGCTGATCTACAAAAAGGGCTGCAAGGAGGACCCGGGAAACTACAGGCCTGTAAGCCTGACCTCAGTGCTTGGCAAGGTTGTAGGAGAATTAGAAACCCTTTGGGTTAAGGCAGGAGTAAACCAGCTGATGGGAATCTGAGGAGTCTCAAAGACTAAGTGTTTTGAGAACACGACAAAGACTGGACATCTACAGGGATGAGAAAAACAGCACCTGCAGAAGGGAGTTTAAGCTGAACCTGCCAGGAGGCATGGGAATAGAAGCGTTGTAGTTAGATTTAGAAGGAAAAGAATTTAGAAAATAAGATATATTAGCTAGCCAATAATAATCATGTGAACAATGTATGTTTTGTATGTGTGACCAATAATAGGTTAAGTAGTCAAATATGTGGTAGTTATTGAATTGTATAAAAGTAAGTGTAATTTCCAATAAAGAAGAAGCTTCCGAACATCATATTGGTGTGTGTGAAGTTTCCACTGGGTCTCGCACATGTTACACAAGGTTATGGAGCAGATCATCCTGAGTGCAATCACATGGCACCTACAGGATGGACAAGGGATCAGATCCAGTCAGCACAGGTTTAGGAGGGGCCGGTCCTGTTTGACCAACCTGATCTCCTTTGATGATCCAGTGACCCGCCTGGTGGATGAGGGGAAGGCTGTAGATGTGGTCTATCTGGACTTCATCAAAGCCTTTGACATTGTCTCCCATAATATACTCCTGAAAAAACTGGCAACCCAGAGCTTGGACAGGTGCACTCTCTGCTGGGTTAAGAGCTGGCTGGAAGGCCGGGCACAGAGTGCTGATGAACGGGACTGCATCCAGCTGGCGGTCGGTCACCAGTGGTGTCCCCCAGGGATCAGTGCTGGGCCCAGTCCTGTTTAACATCTTTATCGATGATTTAGATGAGGGGATTGAGTCCATCATTAGCAAATTTGCAGACGACACCAAGTTGGGAGGGAGTGTCAACCTTCTGGAAGGCAGGAGGGCTCTGCAGAGGGATCTGGATAAGCTGGAGAGTTGGGTTGATTCCAACAGGATGAAGTTCAACAAGGTCAAGTGCAGGGTCCTGCACTTTGGCCACAACAACCTCATTCAGCGCTACAGGCTGGGGACAGAGTGGCTGGAGAGCAGCCAGGTAGAAAGGGATCTGGGGGTGCCGATTGACAGGAAGCTGAACATGAACCAGTAGTGTGCCCAGGTGACCAAGAAGGCCAATGGCATCCTGGCCTGCATCAAGAACAGTGTGGCCAGCAGGAGCAGGGAAGTGATCCTTCCCCTGTATTCAGCGCTGGTGAGGCCACACCTTGAGTATTGTGTTCAGTTCTGGGCCCCTCAGTTCAGGAAAGACATTGAGGTGCTGGAGCAGGTCCAGAGAAGAGCAACCAGGCTGGTGAAGGGACTTGAGCACAAGTCCTATGAGGAGAGGCTGAGGGAACTAGGGTTGTTTAGTCTGGAGAAGAGGAGGCTCAGGGGTGACCTCATCACTCTCTACAACTACCTGAGAGGAGGTTGTAGCCAGATGGGGTCAGTCTCTTCTCCCAGACAATCAACAATAAGATATGAGGGCATGGGCTTAAGCTCTGCCAGGGGAGGTTTAGTTTGGACGTTAGAAAGAAGTTCTTTACAGAGGCAGTGATCAGGCATTGGAATGACCTGCCCAGAGAGGTGGTGGATTCACCGTCCCTGGAGGTTTTTAAGATGAGGGTGGATGTGGCACTGAGTGCCATGATCTAGTAATCACAGTGGGGTTGGATCAAGGGTTGGACTTGATGATCTCGGAGGTTTCTTCCAACCCAGTTAATTCTATGATTCTATGATGGGAGGGAGGTCTCAGCTGCTCTGCTTTGTGCAAAACGGATACCCTTGTCTTTTATAAAATTACTAATGTAGCAGTCATGTGGGTTTGGAATAATATATTGTTATTTGTCTCATTCATTTAGTGTCTCAAATTCATGCTGAATTTCATAATTTCAGTTATGAAAAACACTCTCACAGGGACAGTATATTTAGTACATCATACACTCTGCACAGCCATTCTCTGGAAAGGTGTATAGTGAACTTATATTTACATACATTAACATTTTGAAACACAACTTTAAAGTGGCTTTGTGACAGCAACTAGATTCACATAGCCATAGGGTGGACTATTTGGCAACAGTCGTTCCTCCCAGCACAAGCTTTCTTTCTGCCCTCCCATTGTCCCACTGTGTTTGTTATGATTCTTCTGTCTCCCTCAAAACTAACAAATACATTCATGTTTACATGGAGGAGATCTTAGACAACCATAACAAACAACCTGAGCCATATAGAATATGTATTTGGGCAGTCAAGAGTAACAGGTATAAAATGGCAGCTTTGTATAAAAATCCAGGGCCTTTCCAAACTGTGAGGGATGTGATGACAGCTGCACCCCTGGTCAGAGGAGGGATGGGTATCAGCTCCCAGTCTCTGAAGGGGGGAATACTCAGTAGTGGTACAGGTAGAGAAGGCAGAGCCTCAGGGACCTGATCTCCTCATAACTGCAACTGCTTGTGCAGTCAAGGGTTACATTCAAGTTGAACTGGGATACCTCCCTTACTTCTTGTTTGTAAATGAGCAAGTTAAAAATTACAGAGTTTGGGCCACTTGTCTTGAACAGCACAAATGAGAGCAGGAATCATCCCTTGCTGCCAGGATCAAGAGAAGAATTAGTTAATCTGTTTAGCACTGAGTAATATAGTGGCCAAAGCATAAAAGGAAGGTAACTGCTTATGTAAGGACTAATTATAACCCAGTTCATACACTCTTCAGACTCCTTCAATGTCTCTACTACTGCCCTCCAAATAATACCGACAAGTACTGCACAGTATAAATGACTGGTTCAAGACCCTCTGAGACTGAGTGACTGCAGTACAGGAAGGAAAGGGAAAGTCAAGGTCCTCTAAGCTCTGCAGGAATGACACAGTCCTTTCTTTAGCTCACACCAAACTGATTGCTGTTTTTCCACATTAGTTCAGGTTTCCTGCTTATAACTGCTTGTCTCAGTTTAATGAGACTGAAGTGTTTGCTAAGGAGGATGAGTTATGAGGAAAACCAAGATCCTCCCTCTAAACAATTGTAAATTCAAAATTAAGAGGCTCCAGATGAGGAAATATGGAGAAAGAAAAGATAACAGCCCTTTATTAAAGGATATATGTTTATAGGCAAAACAACAAAAGAACACAAAAAAACCCAATCAAACAACAATCTTGCACCCAAGGTTCCCACCAAAACCAGTTCAGTACTTTTAGCCTTTTGGTAGAATTCTAACCGCAATCAGGAGGGGGTGCTGTTGGATCACTGGATGAGCAGAGCCTGCAGTTGCTTTGTGGTGGTCGGCAGGGGGTGCTGTTGGGCTCTGGCGGTCGCCACATGGGGGCCTCGGTGCATGTGAGAAGCTGAAATGGAGATTCCCCCTCCCACCGAGAAGGGGAAGAAGAAAAGGGGAAAAAGGGGTTCTTCCTATGGACTCACGCTGTCAACGGCTGGCTCTGGCCTGGGATTCCCCCTCCTTCATTGATGTGTACAAGCTGCTGCCAACATGGGAACGGAGGAGGGAAGGGACAACCTCTTCCCTCAAAGGTTCCTCCACAGATGGCCCTGGCTTCTCTGATGAAATCTGAGCAGGTCCCAGGTCGTGAGTAGAACAGGGCACAGTAGAATGGAGGCAGACCAGGGCCAAAGGTAGCCAGATGAGCTGGCCGAAAACAAAATGAACCTCCAAGCCCCTCCACACACACACCCTCCCTGAGTCATGGCAAAAGTAAAGTGAAGATGTCATTTCTGGAGCTGCCAGCCACTTCCTTTGTGTGTGTAAATCACTCTAGCCTACCACCATCCCCCTCCCTCGTTCAACAACTTACTTTCACAGAGGTTCAGGGGGAAAAAACCTTCAAGCTGTTTTTTTTAGAACAAGTAAATATATATGACACTGCTCCACTACTACTCATCAAATGTGTATGCTCTAGGAAGTCTCCTGTTTGACACTGTTCTTACCCCAGAGATAATTAATTTTTGTAAGTAGGCAAGTCAGTGATAGAAGGGATCACTTTGGAAAAAAGACAGTGTCTCCTCTCTTCCGGGAGACCTTTATAGCATCCTTCCAGTACCTACAAGGAAGCTGGAGAGGGACTTTTTACACTGGCATGTATTGATAGGACAAGGGGGAATGGCTTTAAACTAACAGAGGGTAGGTTTAGATATCAGGAAGAAATTCTTTACTGGGAGGGTGGTGAGGCACTGGAACAGGTTGCCCAGAGAAGTTGTTG
>NW_026088135.1:0-18981 GCF_022539395.1 Myiozetetes cayanensis
CCTCTGCAACTCCACAGAGGAGAGAAAAACAGCTGAGGATTCCTGAGTAGAGATAAGGGTGGGGAGAAAGTCGCTTACTAAGGGGCAAAACAGACTCAAAGTAGGGATAGTACTTAAATTTATTACTGACAGGATAAAAGCCAAAGAGTGAGAAATAAAACAGTCTGAAAAACACCTTCCCCCACCCCTCCTTCCTTCTCAGCTCTCCTCCTCCCCCAGCGGTGCAGGGGACGGGAATGGGGGTTACAGTCAGTTGTTGTTTCTGTCACTGCTCAGGAGAGGAGTTGGATCCTTCCCTGCTCCCCTGGGGTCCCTCCCATGGGAGACAGTCCTGGATGGACCTCTGCAGTGAGTCCATCCCTCGGGCAGCAGCTCTTCCCAGCCTGCTGTCCCGTGGGTCCCTCCTCCATGGGCTCAGTCCTTCAGGGATGAGCTGACCCGGCGTGGGTCCCCCACAGAGGCCATGAGTCCTGCCCAGGAAAAACCTGCTCCAGCCTGGGCTTCCCTCTGCAGGGCCTGCAGGTCCCTTCCAGGACCTGCTCCATCCTGGGCCTGCCCCGGGGTCACAGCCTCCTTCCTGCATCCCCCTGCTCCAGCGTGGGAGCCTCCAGGGGCTGCAGGGGGATCTCTGCACCCTGATGCTCCCCCAGGGGCTGCAGGGTCTCAGCTCCAGTACCTGGAGCACCTCCTGCCTCTCCTTCTGCACCACCCTTGGGGTCTGCATTGCTGTTCCCACGTTCCCACTCCGCTCTTCCCTGGCTGCAATTCCTTCTGGCCCTAAATCTGTTATCCCAGAGCGGTTCCTGTTGCTCCTGATGGGCTCAGCCTTGGCCAGAGGCAGCAAGTCCGTCCTGGAGCAGCTGGCATTGGCTCCACGGGGCAGGGGAAGCTTCTGGCAGCTTCCAACAGAAGCCACCCCTGGAGCCCCCCCCCCTGCTACCAAAACCCAGCCACAGAAACCCACGACACCCAGTGACTTCCACTTGCCCCAGGATGGTCCCAGTTCCCATCACTGTGATCCCAGTCACTCCCAGTTCATGCCAGTTGCCTCCAGCATGCACCCAGTCACTCCCAGTTACTCACAGTTGCTTCCAGCATGATCCCAGTTCTCCAAGAATGTTCCCAGTTGGCTTCCAGCACAGCCCCACTGGCTCTCAGTTCCCCCCTAAGTAGTTCCAGTCACTCCCAGTTTGATCCTGGTCCCTTACAGTCACTCCCACTATGATCCCAGTATGGTGCTGGTCACTTCCAGTATGATCCCACTCACTCCCAGTCACTCGCAGTAGGATCCCAGTTGCCCCCAAGGTGGTCCCAGTTGCTCCCAGCCACCCCCAGATGGTTCCTTTCCCTCTCAGGGACTCCCAGTCTGAGTCCAGTATGGCCCCAGACACTTTCAGTCCCTGTCTGGACGATGCCATTTGTCCCCTGCATGGTCCCAGTTGCTCCCAGTATGAATTCAGTCGTCCCCAGTATGATCCCAGGAAATTCCAGACACTTCCAGTAAGTGGCCAGTTTGATCCCACTCATCCCCAGTATGGTTGCAGTCCCTCCCACACACTCCCAGTATTATTGCAGTCACTCCCAGTAAGACCCCAGCAGGACACCAGTAGGGGCCCAGCTGCTCCCAGTATGATCCCAGTTAACCCCAGCATGGTCCCAGTTGCTCCCCTTCACCCCTACTGTGGTTCCAGTCACTCCCAGAATGATCCCAGTCACTCCCAGCCACTCCCAGTATATCCCAGTTGCCTCCAGCATGCTCCCAGTCAGTCCCAGTATGATCCCAGTCTCAGTAGGATCCAAGTTACCCCCTGCATGGTCCCAGTATGCTCCCAGTGACTCCACTGTATTTCCAGTCCCTCCCAGTATGACTCCAGTAGGATCCCAGTGACACCCTCTATGGTGGCAGTCACAGTCAGGATGAACCCAGACATTCCCTGTCACTCCCAGTATAAAGCCATTTGCCCCCAGCAGAGTCCCACTTGCTCCCACTCACCCCACTATAGTGCCAGTCCCTCCCAGTAGGATCCTTGTCACTCCCAGTCTCTCCCATTATATCCCAGTTGATTTCAGCCTGCTTCAAGTTAGTCCCAGTATGCTCCCAGTCACTCTTGATGTTTCCCAGTATATCCCAGTTGCCCCCAGTGTGGTCTCACTCATTCCCAGTTGCTCCCAGTAGCTTCCAGGACGATCCCAGTTGCTTACATCCACTCTCAGTCACCCCCAGTGTGGTCCTAGTTGCTCCCAGTATGACCCCAGCCATCTTCACTGCGGGCCCAGTTGCTCCCAGTATGATCCCAGTTGTGCCCAGCATGGTCCCAATTGCTCCCAGTTCCTCCCTGTGGGATCCTAGGAGCTCCCAGTTCCTCCTAGCATAGAACCTGTTGCTCCCAGTATGATCCTAGTCTGATCCCAGTAGGATCATAGTCACCCCATTATGATCCCAGGAACTTCCAGACACTTCCAGTACGAAGCCAGTTTGATCCCAGTCATCCCCAGTATGGCTGCAGTCCCTCTCACACACTCCCAGTATTACTGCAGTCACTCCCAGTATGATCCCAATATGACCCCAGTACGGGCCCAGGTGCTTCCAGCATGATCCCAGTTGCCCCAGTTCTGGTTACTGGGGGGCAGCTTCCCAGTTCTGCCCAGTCCCAGTTATTGGGGGGCACTGGGTGGGGGGAGCTGGAGGATCCCAAGGGGGGTGGAGCCGAGTTTGGGGGGCAGAGCTGGCCCTGGGATGGATGGGAGTGGGGACCCCCCTGTGTTCCCCCCGTGTCACCCCGCTCTGGGGGGACTTTGGGAGGGCACCTGCCCTTCAATAGGCACCCAGCTCACCCCAAAAGGTGCTGGTATGCCCCCAAAACCTCCCCAAAGCCTCTCAAGCACCCCCAAACACACTCAAAGCACACCCAGGACCTCACTCAACCCCTTTTCTGGGGTATCTTCTCTGGGCACGGGTGGTGCTGGGAACCACCCCGGCTGCGGGCGAGGAGCTCTCGGGTGAGCAGGGGGTGGGAAGGGGGAGGTCGGTGGGAAAAGAGGGGTTAGGGGGATAAAAGGGATGTTGGGACCCCAGACTGATTGGAAGGGGACTGAGACCCCCCAAAAGTGGAGGGAGACTTAGGTTTTGGGGATGATGGGAAATAGGTGGGAGAGGTCAAAAGAGTGGGGAAAGGGCATGGTGACACCCCCAATATGAGCATGAGGGAACTGGGGAGTGGGGGGATGATGTGAAAGGGGTGGGGGTAGGGGGAAAGTGGGGGTTGTGACCTCAAAACTGATCCTGGGCGGGCTGCGGATTGAGGGGACTATGGAAAAGTGGGAGGAACAGGGAGAAGGGTGAAAAAGGGGGGTGGTCTGGAGAGTCCGACAGTCCCATGGGGGTCTTTGGGCACAGGGGGGTTACAAAAGGGAGGTGGTCCCCCTGACCTCCCAACTGACTGTGGGGTGCTGGGGGCTGCTGGATCCAATCTCAGCCTTGGGTTATGCCAACACTTTCAGTTTAGAGGAATTACAGAGGTGGGACTGAACCACTTTTGTCCACCAGGTTTTAAGGATGGGAAATAAAATCTATTGGTAGAAATTATTTAGGATTACAAATGTTCAGACAAAAAAACTTCATCAGAATTATTTACTGCACAATAGAAACACTAAAACTACCAGTAGGACAGCAGAAGATAGGACAGTGCTCTACCCTAAAGCAATTGTTGAAGCAATTCTACTCAAGCTGGCACCAAAGCAAGAATTATGAATTAGAGATGGATGGAACTCCCCCAGACCAACGCTCGTGCGGAGATCTCTGCTCTCAACCTCCAGCAGTGACCTTGGGGGGACCCAGCCAAGGCAGGAATCCCCACACACCCCCCAGGAAGGGTTCTGTTGGCACAACCTGACCCTGGCAAAGGGGACTGGTTCTTTCTGGTGGAAAGGGATGGACTGACAGTCCCTGGACTCCAGGGGTTGCCTCACCATCAGGGGGGTCATTTGGGGTGGGAGCAGCAGCCGAAGCTCTTCCTGCAGTCAGGGCACTCGTAGGGCCTTCCCTTACTGGTGGGTCCGATGGTGATAGGTCAAGGTAGAGCTGCGGGAGAAGCTCTTCCCACACTCCCCACACTTGTAGGGCCTCTCCCCAGTGTGGATACGCCAGTGGGTGATGAGGGTGGAGTTGTGTTTGAAGCCCTTCCCGCAGTCGGTGCAGCAGAAGGGCCTCTCCCCTGTGTGTGTCCGCTCATGCAGGAGGAGATTGGAGCTGGTCTGAAACCTCTTCCCACATTCCAAGCACTTGTAGGCCCTCTCCCCAGTGTGGATGAGTTGGTGTTTGATCAGGGCAGAGCTCTGCCTGAAGCTCTTCCCACATTCCCTACACATGTAGGGTCGTTCCCCAGTGTGGATGCGCTGGTGTCGGATCAGGTCGGTGCTGTCCCTGAAGCTCTTCCCACATTCCAAGCACCTGAAGGGCTTCTCCCTGCTGGGAGGCTGCTCAACAGATGCACCACAAGACAGGGTCAAAGGGGCACTGACTTCCTCCTCACCTGCCTGGGGAGCCCGTGGCATCTTCGAGCTCTTCTTCGCAGCCTCCTCCTCCATTCACCCAAGCTTTGGAAAGGACAAATCCTGCTGGGGGCAAACAAGGGCTGAGCGTGTTGCCTTGGGGGTTCCTCCTGCCCAAGTCCATCTCTAGAACTCACTGGGCATCCTAGGACCATAAAAACCTCCTAAACACCAAAAGCCCCCCAAAACCCCCTCCCCCAGAACTCCAAGATCCAGACCAAAGAAACCCTTCCAGGAGTTCCCCACTCAGGGGGTCCCCCCTGTTTGGGCTGCTGGAGAGGTCCCACATGTATTGGAATACCCCCCTCTCCAGGGTCCCTGCCCTCTCTGGGTTCCTGAGGATCCTGGACTTCCCCCCCCTCCAGGGTCCCCCTGCTTAGGGATGTTGGGGGTTTTGGAGGCCCCAGGGGTCCTTTCTCCCCTGACTCTTTGCTTTGGGGTGCTGAGGGGTCTCAGGGGTCCCACCTCTCTGGGGTCTCCCCCTCTCCAGGCTGCTGTGGGTCCCAGGAATCCCAGGGGTCCCCCTTCTCCCTACTCCGGGGGTCTCAGCAGCCCCCACCAGGTGTTCCTCCTCCTCTTCCCCGGGTCCCCCCATTCCTGGCCAGTCTGGTTTGCCAGACCCCAGACCCCTCTTTCTTTGATTCCAGGACTCCCCTGCCCCCACTTTCCTCACCATCCCACCTCTCCCAGTCCCTGCATCCCCCTGTTTCCCTCACCCTTGGGACTCCCAGCCCCCCATTCCTGGCTGGCCATCCCCCATCACCTCAGCCTCAGCCCCCCTTTTCCTTGACCCCATGACCCCCTGAAGCTCCTTCCCAGTTCCCACAGCTCTCCCAGTTTCTCCCTTCCCTTGATCCTGGGACCACCCTGACCCCAAAATCTCTGGGTCTCCCCAGTTCCCCACTCCTGGTTTATCCTGCCGGGCGGTCCTGGGGTGTCCCAGGGACCCCCTGAACTCCCCATTCCTGTACACCAGATCCCCCCTGAACCCCCTTATCCGGGACCAGGACCCCCCTGCACCCCCTTTCCCGGCCATCCCACCTCTCCCAGACTCCACACTCCCTTTTCCTTTACCTTGGGACTCCCTGGACCCCCAGTCCTGGGCATCAGGACCTCCCCTGCACCTCTTTCCAGCACTGGGACTCCCTTTCACCCCCTTCCTCAGCTCCAGGACCCCTTGCAACAACCCCTTTCCCGGCCCTCCCGCCTCTCCCAGCCCCCAGGCCCCTCTTTTCCTTGACACTGGTACTCCCTGGATCCCCATTCGTGCCTTTTACCAGACTCCTGAATCCCCCTTTTTGTTGTTGTTTTTGAACACCGGGGGACCCCCTGAACCCCGTTTTCTGGACGTTCTCCCAACCCCCTCACGACCCTCCCTTTCCCCGACACCGGCGACCCCCATGCAGAGGCTCTCCCTGGACCCCCCATCCCACCTCTCCCGATCCCTGCCCTCCCCTTTCCTTGGCCCTGGGATCCCCTCCAACTCCTCTTTCCCAGCATTGTGCCCCCGGCAGCCCCAAGATTTACCCCAAAACACCAAGATTCACCCCAAAAAAGCACTCCCAGGGTTCCCCCCTCTCCGATACCCCCACTTTGGGGAGCCGCGGCAGGGGGTGGGGGGGAGGATTGGGGAACTCTGGGAGTGTTGGGGACATTCTAAGAGTTCCTAACACGTGGCCGGGGCCTTTGTTCGGCCCGCCGGGAATCGACAACAAACCTCAGTCCCGGGGGTCCCCCCTGGCCGGGGATCAAGCGATGGGGACACGAAGGGACCCCCACGGGAACCCCTTTCCCGTTCTCCCGCCTCCTCTTATTCTCTTCTCCCACCCTTTTCCCGTCGCCCACCCCTCCCCCCATCAACCCCGGCTTCCTCCCCTCCGCCCTCGGTCGGTCTCTTTGGGGGTCCCACCCCTCTCTCGCTCTCTTTGGGGTCCACACCCCCTTTCTCCTTCCCCTCTCCTTTTTCCCATCCATTCCCCCCCAAACCCAAACTTACCGGGCGAGCTCCTCACTTGTGGAAGGGAAAGGGGGAGGAGGAGCGGGAGGAGGGGCGGGAAGAGGAAGAGGAGGAGGAAGAGGAGGAGGAGAGGAGGAGGAGAGGAGGAGCATCTTCCCCCCAATCCCTCACGTTGCCGCGGGGAGGGGAGAGCTCCTCTCAGATATTTTGGGGAGGGGCCTCCGGGGTGGTTTCGGGGGTGGGGGGATGTTTGGAGCTCCGAAGCTGAGCCGCAAATGTCCCTCGGGAGGACCTTAGGGGACTCCTGGAGGTTTGGGGTTTTTTTACGGGGGAGGGGGATCCCGGTGTGGGTTCCCGGCAGAGCCCCGGGGATTGGGCGGGGGATGCGGGGACTCCCCGCGGTGGGGGTTGGTGTTTCGTGGTCAGCCCGGTCCCGGCGGGGGAGGGGGACGCGATGACACCCTTTTTTAGGGACCCCGGAGTGGGGGAAGCAGAGAGGGGTCACAACAGAGCTGAGGGACCCCCCCGGCTGTTGGAGAGCGTGGAGAGGGTGAATAGAGAGGGGTGTGGGGGGACTAAGGACCCCCGGACCCTGAAACAGGGGGCTCTGAGAGGGTGATGGCGAAAAGGCACCAAAAAAAACCCCAAAAGTTAACAAGGGTTCAGCTGGTAGAGCTTGTCCTGTTTGCTCTCCCTGCTCTGCTGGAAGAATAAATCAGGTAAATGAGACATTGCAATGGGATACAGAAGGCCCAGAGCCAGGACTTTGCAGGCTTGAAGGATTCAGGTCACCTAATGGGGGAGGTCTCTGCGCAATTCATCATTCCGGGGCTTTTTCAGCATCAAGGGGGAACCCCCCGGGATTCCTGGGATCTCCAGCAGCCCAGAAAAGGCAGAACCCCAGAGAGGGGGGGACCCAAAACACAGGAGACCTTCCAGCAGACTGAACATGGTGAGTGACCCCCAGAACCCTCAAAAGTTGGGGAGTTCCTTTGTTGCTCCAGATGTCCTTTGTGTTCTGTGAGGTTCCAAAACATTTTGGGGTTTCTTTTGTTCTTTGAGGTTCCCAAAATGCTTCGAGGTTCCTCTTATTCCACCAGGTTCCAAAATGCCAAAAAGAACCGGGTAGACCTGCGGACCAAAAAGAACCGGACAGACCCAAGGGCCAAAAAGAACCAGACAAACCTGAAGGCCAAAAAGAACCAGACAGACCTGAGGGCAAAAAAAGAACCAGGTAGACCTGAGGGCAAAAAAAGAACCGGGTAGACCTGAGGACCAAAAAGAACCAGACAAACCTGGTCTCTCTGTGATGTCACCCCGGCCTTGTGAAGTCACCAGTGTCCCCCGTGCTGTCACAGATGTCCCCGTTAATGTCACTGGTGTCTCTGTGGTGTCATCACTGTCCCCTGTGATGTCAACAATGTCCCTAATGATGTCCTGCTGTCTCTGTGATGTCACCACTGTGCCGAACTGTGGCACCTGGTCCCCGTCATGTCACCGATGCCAGTGATGTCCCTGTGAAGTCACAGCTGTCCTTTTGCTGTCAACAGTCCCCTGTGATGTCACTGATCCCCAGTGATGTCACCACTGTCCACTGTGATGTCAGCAATGACCCTGATGATGTCACTGGTGTCACTGTGATGTCATCCCTGTCATTATGAAGTCACTGAAATCCCCTGTGATGTCACCAATGTCCCTGTGACATTATGGCTTCCCATTATTGTCACCAGTCCCTTGTGATGTCACCAATGTCCCCGATGATGTCACTGGTGTCTCTGTGATGTCACCCCTGTCATTGTGAAGTCACCGATGTCCCTTGTGATGTCAGCAATCTCCCTGTGACATCACGGCTTTTCTTTTTGTCACCAGTCCCCTGTGATGTCACTATTCCTCAGTGGTGTAACCTCTGTTCCTGTGATATCACCACTGTCCCCAGTGACATCAGCAATGTCCCCAATGATGTCACTTGTGTCTCTATAATGTCAACCCTGTGCTTGTGAAGTCACCAATGTCCCCCTGACATCACAGCTGTCCCTTTATTGTCAGCAGTCCCCTGTGATGTTACCCACGTCCCTGTGATGGCACCACTGTCCACTGTGATGTCAACAATGACCCCGATGATGTCACCGGTGTCACTGTGATGTCACCCCTGTCATTGTGAAGTCACCAATGTCCCCTGTGATGTCACCAATGTCCCTGTGACATCACTGCTGTCCCTTTGTTGTCAACAGTCCCCTGTGACATTACTGGTCCTCAGTGATGTCACTGCTGTCTCTGTGATGTCACCACTGTCCCCAGCGATGGCACCATGTCCCTGCGATGTCACCAGACACCTTTGACATCATCCATGTCCCTGTGACATCGTGACTATCCCTTTGTTTTCACCAGTCCCCCGTGATGTCACTGGTCCTCAGTGATGTCACAGCTGTCTCTCTGATTTCATCCCTGTCTCTGTGCTGTCATTGATGTCCCTGTGACCTCACTGATGTCCCTTTGTTGTCACCATTCCCCTGGAATTTCACTGTTCCCCAGTGATTTCACCGCTGTCCCTGTGATGTCCCCAGTGTCCCTTGTGATGTTGGCAATGTCCCAGATAATGTCACTGGTGTCTCTGTGATGTCACCCCTGTCCTTGTGAAGTCCCTGATGTCCCCTGTGATGTCCCCGATGTCCCTGTGACAACAGGGCTTAGCCTTTGTTCTCATCAGTCCCCTGTGATGTCACTGGTCCCCAGTGATATCACTGCGGTCCCTCTTATGCCACTACTGATATCAGCAATGGCACCTTGTCCCTGTGACTTCTCTAGTGTCCCTGTAATGACACCAGTCCTTTGTGATGTCACCAGTCCCCTGTGATGTCACCCCTGTCCTTGTGAAGTCACCTACGTCCCATGTGATGTCACCGATGTCCCTGTGACATCATGACTGTCCCTTTGTTGTCACTTATCCCCTGTGATGTCACTGGTCCTTAATGATGTCACCAATGTCCCTATGATTCCGCCACTGTGCCCAGCGATGGCATCCTATCCCTTTGATGTCAGCAGACCCCTGTGATTTCACCGATGTCCCTCTAACATCACGACTGTCCCTTTCTTGTGACCAGTCCCCTGTGATGTCACTGACCCCAATGATATCACTCATGTCCCCCTGATGTCACCACTGTCTCCAGTGGTGACACCAAAGTCGCTGTGATGTCACCGAAGTCCCTATGACATCATGGCCTTCACTTTCTTGTCACCTGTCTACTGTGATGTCACTGGTCCCCAGTAATGTCACTGATGTCCCTGTGATGTCACTGCTCTCCATGTGATGTCA
The DNA here is from genome assembly GCF_022539395.1 of Myiozetetes cayanensis. NCBI lineage: Eukaryota > Metazoa > Chordata > Aves > Passeriformes > Tyrannidae > Myiozetetes > Myiozetetes cayanensis. The sequence goes on from NW_026088135.1 coordinate 9,822, forward strand.
CAACTGTCCCCAGTGGTGGCACCATGTCCCCATGATGTCACCGATATACTTGTGATGTCACCAGACCCCTCTGATGTCACCAATGACGCCGGTGATATCACTGGTCTCTCTGTGATGTCACTGATATCCTTGTGAAGTCACCAATGTCTCTGTGATATCACTACTCTCCCTGTGATGTCACAACTGTCCTCAGCGGTGGCACCATGTCCCCATGATCTCACTGATGTCCCTGTGATGTCACCACTGTCCCCTGTGATGTCACTAATGTCCCTGATGATGTCACTACTGTCTCTGTAATGTCACCCTTGTCCTTGTGAAGTCATCAATGTCCCCAAGGATGTCACCGATGTCACTGTGTTATCACAGCTATCCCTTTGTTATCACCATTCCCCTGTGAGGTCACTAGTCCCCAGTGATGTCATGGATGTCCCTGTGATGTCACCAGTGTCACTGATGATGTCACTGGTGTCTCTGTGATGTCACCCCTGTCCTTGTGCAGTCACCGATGTCCCCAGTGATGTCACTGATGTCCTTGGGAGATCACGGCTACCCCTTTGTTTTTACCAGTCTTCTGTGATGTCACTGGTCTGCAATGATGTCACTGCTGTCCCAGTAATGTCACCACTCTCTCCTGTGATGTCACCAATGTCCCCTATGATATCACTGGTGTCTCTGTGTTGTTATCCAGGTCCCCTGTGATGTCATTGATGTCCCTCTGACATCACGGCTTTCCATTTGTTGGCAACAGTTGCCTATGATTTCACAGGTTCCTCTGTGATGTCACCACTGTCCCCAACAGTAGCACCATGTCTCTGTGATGTCACCGATGTCCCCTGTGATGTCACTGATATCTCTGTGATGTCACCACTGTCTTTTTGAAGTCACCGATATCCCCAGTGATGTCACCCATCTATCCCCTGTGATATCACCAGTGGCACTGATAATATCACTGATTTCTCTGTGATGTCACCCCTGGCCTTGTGAAGTCATCGATGTCCCCTGTGATGTCGACAATGTCCGCAATGATGTCCTGCTGTCTCTGTGATGTCACCACTGTGCCGAGCTGTGGCACCATGTCTCAGTAATGTCACCGATGTCAGTGATGTCCCTGTGACATCACAGATGTCCCTTTGTTGTCAGCAGTCCCCTGTGATGTCACTGGTCCCCAGTGATGGAACCCATCTCCTCTGATGTCACCACTGTCCCCTGTGATGTCAACAATGACCCCAATGATGTCACTGGTGTCACTGTGATGTCACCCCTGTCCTTGTGAAGTCATTGAAGTCTCTTGTGATTTCACCAATGTCCCTGTGACATCAGGGTTGTCACTTTGTTGTCAGCAGTCCCCTGTGACGTCACTGGTCTCCAATGATGTCACTGCTGTCCCTGTGATTTCACCACTGTCCCCAGCTGTGCCACCATGTCCCTATGATGTCCCTGATGTCCCTGTCATGTCACTGGACCCCTGTGATGTCACGGATGGCTTTGTGCCATCACGGATGTTCCATGTTTTCTCAACACTCCACTGTGATGTCACTGATCCCCAGTGATGTCACGGACTTTCCTATGATGTCAGCCCTGTCCCCTCTGATGTCACTGATGTCCCTGACAATGTCACTGGTGTCACTGTGATGTCACCCTTGTCCTTGTGAAGTCCCTGAAGTCCCCTGTGATATCACCAATGTCCCTGTGACATCATGGCTGTCCCTCTGTTGTCAACAGTCCCCTGTGACATCACTGGATCCCAATGATGTCAATTCTGTATCTGTGATTTCACCACTGGCGGTGGCACCATGTCCCTACTGGGGACACAAATGTCCCTGTGATGTCACTGGTCCCCAGTGATGTCACTTCTGTCTCTGTGATGTCACCACTGTCCCCTGTGGTGTCACCAATGTACCCGATGATGTCACTGCTGTCTAAGTAATGTCACCCTTGTCCTTGTGAAGTCACCAAGGTCCCCAGTGATGTTACCGATGTCCCTGTGATGTCACCAGTGTCTTTGATGATGTCACTGGTGTCTCTGTGATGTCACCCCTGGTCTTGTGCAGTCACTGATGTCTCTGTGATGTCACGGCTTTCCCATTCTTGTCACAAGTCCCCTGTTATGTCACTGGTCCCCAGTGATGTCACCGCTGTCTCTTTGATGTCGCCACTTTCCCCAGCAGTGCCTCCATGTCCCCGTCATGTCACTGGTTTTCCTGTGACATCAGGGCTTTTCTTTTTTGTCAGCTGTCCCCAGTGATGTCACTGGTCCCCAAAGATTTCTCCTCTGTCCCTGTGATGTCACCACTGTCCCCAATGATGTCACTGGTGTCTCTATGATGTCAACCCTCTCCTTGTGAATTTACCAATGTCCCAGTGACATCACAGCTCTCCTTTTGTTGTCAACATTCTCCTGTGGTGTCACTACTTCCCAGTAATGGCACTGCTGTCTCTGTGATTTCACCACTGTTCCCAACAGTGCCACCCTTTCCCTGTGATGTGATCAATGTCCCTGTGATGTCACCAGACCCCTTTGATGTCACAGATGTCCCTGTGACATCACTGTTGTCCCTCTGTTGTCACTCTGATGTCACTGGTCCCCAGTGATGTCCCTGCTGTCTCTGTGATGTCACCACTGTGCCGAGCCGTGGCACCATGTCCTAGTGATGTCACCCATGTGCCTGTGACATCACTGCTGTCTCTTTGATGTTATTAGTCCCCTGTGATATCACTGTTCCCTGATGATGTAACCTCTGTCCCTGTGATGTCACCAGTGTCCCCTGTGATGTCAGCAATGACCCAGATTATATCACTGGTGTCATGGTGATGTCACCCCTGTCCTTTTGAAGTCACTGAAATCCCCTGTGATGCCACCGATGTCCCTGTGATGTCACCACACCCCTGTGACATCACTGTTACATCTGTGACATCACAGCTATCCTTTAATTGTCACTAGTCACCTGTGATGTAACCACTGTCCCCAGCATTCATTAGGGTTAGGGTTAGGGGTTAGGGTTTGAGTTCGTTTCAGGGTTAAGGGTTAGGGTTAGGGGGTTAGGGTTTAGGGTTAGGTTTAGGCTTATATTTATGTTTAGGTTTTAGGGTTAGGGGTTAGGGTTAGGTTAGGTTTAAGGTTTAGGTAACATTTGGGTTAGAGTAAGGGATAGGGTTACGGTTTAGGGTTTATCATTAGGTTCAAGTTTAGATTTATTTTTAAGTCTAAAGTTCAGTGCTGTCTAAGATACCTCCCAGTTCAAAAGTGCACACACAGAAAGCTCTTGCTCTTTGTGTAGTGCCGAGAGTGGCGCAGCAACTGCAGCAGACAGATGGTGAGTCACAGTTAGAGTTAATGTGAGGTGCTGGGATTTAGGGTTAAGGTTACAGATGGGGTTAAGGTTAGGATTAGAATTAGGTTAAGGTTAGGGTTTAAGTAACGTTTGGGTTAGAATAAGGGATAGTTTTACGAATAGGGGTTAGAGTTTAGTGTTAGGTTTCGGTTTAGAATTTTTTTTAAGTTTAGGTCTAAAGGTCAGTACAGGACGAAGACACTTATTCTCAACCTGGCCTCATGAACCCAGTTTGCCTGCACCCTGTTTCCTGCCCCCAGCCCAGACCTGCTAAGATTTCATCAGAGAAGAACTCTTTGGGAAAGAGGTCACCCTTTTTTCCCTCTTCTGCTCTCATGTTTTTGGCAGTGTTTTTTTTTTTTTTTTTTTTTCCTTTTTATCCACATCAAGGAAAAGGGGAAGTCACACAGCCAGCCACAGACAACGTGAGTTTTCTTGGGAAGAACCCCTTCTCTCCTCTTTCCCCTTCTCAGTGTGGAGGGGAAATCTCCATTTTCAGCTTCTCCTGCACCCCCGGGGACCCTCCATGGCAACCGCCATATCCAACAGCATCCCCTGCTGGACACCAGAGAACACTGCAGGCTCTGCTCCTCCAGTGATCCAACAGCACCCCCTGCCGGCTGTGGTTCCAATTGCACAAAAAAAGTGAAAACTGATCTGTTTCCTTTTATCTTTGAAGGGGACTTTTGGGTATAGGATTATTGTTTGGTTCTTTTCTTCGTGTTCTTTCATTGTTCTGCCAATACACATATATCCTTTAATAAAGGGCTGTTATTTTTTTCCTTTCTCCACTCTTTCTCAATTGGAACCTCTTAATTTCAGATTTACAATTACTTAGAGAGAGGAGTTTGGTCTTCCTCATAACTCATCCTCCTTAACCAAACACTTGTGTTTCATTAGAGAGGTGCAAAGTCATGCTTTGTTTACAACCCAGAGACCTTCCAGGCTCTCCGGTTTGTCTCTGCCCCTCTCAGAGAACTCATGTGGACACCTTCCCTTCCTGCACCAGATGATTTCACAAAACTGGGAGGGGGGTATTTCATGGAGAAGGACCTGAGGGTGTTTTAAGGACTCTACAAACAAATGTTGCCTTCAGGAGAGCTAAAGACAGGACAGTGTGGGGAGCAGCAGAAATGCAGCTCCTCCAGGAATGGCAGCACTGTGGGGATGTAGGGCACTGGTTCTTTGGTTGCCAACATCCATAGTCGAATGGAGGGGATATGCCCTGACATCACAAATGGGCACATGGCACATGACTTGGGCTACACTGTGGCATGTGAGCCATTGGTTCCTTGGTTTCCAGGCGCCACTGTGGAATGGAGAGGACAGGCTGTGAAATCAGAATGAGGTCCATGGCACATGGGTTGGGCTGTACTCTGGGGTGTGATGCCTTGGTTCTGTGGTTTCCAGGGGCCAATCCAGAATGGAGAGGATAGGTTGTGACATCACAAAGAGTCCCATGGCAGACATGTTGGGCTGCATTCTTGGGGTATGGGGCATTAGTTCTTTGGTGGCCAGGGGCCATTCTGGAATAGAGATGATTGGTCATAAAGTCACAAATAGGTCAATGGCAAAAGGAAATGTTGCAAGGTGGGGGTGTGGTGCATTTGTTCTTTGGTTTTCAAGATCATTCTGGAATGGAGAAGGTAGGCCAAGACATCACAAGGGCAAACTATGGAACACTTTTGGGGCTGCAGTGAGGGGGTGTGCACTGCAGTTCCACCCAGGAAAGAAAGCCCTGAGCCTCTGTCTCTCAAGTGCAGTTGCTACTCCACTCTTGACACTACAAAAGAAAAAGAGCTTTCTGTGCAGGCACCTTTGGTCTGGCAGGTATCTTCGTCCGTATTGAACACCAGACCTAAACTTAAAAAAAACCCTAAACCCAAACCTGACGCTAAACCTTAACCCCAACCATAAACCTATCCCTAGCCCTGACCCAAACCTTGCCTAAATCCTATCCTAATCTAACCCTAATGCTAAACTTTATCCTAAATCCTAGACCACAGCATTAACCCTAAACCTGACTCACCACCTATCTGGTGCAGTTGGTGCACCACTCTTGGCACTACACAAAGAGCAAGAGTTTTCTGTTTGGGCACGTTTGGTCTGGGAGGTGTCTTTGTCTGTACTAAATTTTGGTTGTCAGTCTCAGTTTAATGAGACAGAAATGTTTGTCTAAGGAGAATGAGGTATGAGAAAAACCAGAATTCCTCCATCTAAGCAACTGTAAATCCAAAATTAAGAGGCTCCGACTGAGAAAGTGTGGAGAAAGGAAAAAATACCAGCCCTTTATTAAAGGATATATGTGTATTGGCAAGAACAACAAACAAAGAAAACAACCAAACAATAATCCTATACCCAAGAGTCTCCTTCAAACAGAAAAGTAAAGAGATCCTTTTTTTCTTTGGTGCAATTGGAACCACAGTCAGCAGGGGGCGCTGTTGGATCACTGGAGGAGTAGAGCCTGCAGTGTCCTCTGGTGTCCAGCAGGGGGCGCTGTTGGATATGGAGGTTACCATGGAGGGTCCCCGGGGGTGCAGGAGAAGCCGAAAATGGAGATTTCCCCCCACACTGAGAAGGGGAAAGAGGAGAGAAGGGGTTCTTCCCAAGCAAACTCACACTATCTGTCCCTGGTTGTGTGCCTTCCCCTTTTCCTTGATGTGGATAAAAAAAAACAAGAACACTGCCAAAAACATGGGAGCAGAGGAGGGAAAAAAGGGTGACCTCCTTCCCAAAGAGTTCCTCTCTGATGAAGTCTGAGCAGGTCTGGGCTTGGGGCAGAAAACAGGGCGCAGGCAAACTGGGGTCCAGTGGCCAGGCTGAGAATACAGCAACCTTGGAGCTTTTCCAACCCACACCTTGTCTCAGTTCAGGCAACAATGAAGTGTCCTGTTTTCCAGGAGAGGGAAAAGAAAAGAAGAGAAAACAAAAAAAACACCTCCTCATCCCTTCTTACAGACTTAGAGGCCCATCAGTCTGGAATCTGAGTCCCTGACCACTTCTTTTGTGTTGTTCAATCACCCAAGGCAAGGCCAACCTGCCCATTCAACATCCCTCCCACAAAGTGGGGAAGGGGGGGAAGGAAAACATTCAATGCTCAGTTCCTTTTTTCGTTAGAACAAGCCAAAGTGTCACACTGTGGGACAGCCATTTCAGCCCAGCACTCCTACAAGAGAACGACTGCCCTTCCACCCAGGAAAGAAAGCCCTGAGTCTGCGTCTCTCAAGTGCAGTTGCTGTGCCACTCTCGGCACTGTACAAAGAGCAAGAGCTTTGTGTGCGGGCACCTTTGTCTGGGAGGCATCTTCATCTGTACTGAACCCTAGACCTAAACTTAAAAAAACTCTAAACCTAAACCTAACACTAAATCCTAACCCCTACTTGTAAAACTATCCCTTTCTCTAACCCAAACATTATCTAAACCCTAACTTAACCTAATCCTAACCCTAACCTTAACTCCATCTGTAACCTTAACCCTAAATCCCAGTACCTCACATTAACTTGAACTGTGACTCACCACATATCAAGTGCAATTTGTGCACCACTCTTGTCCCTCCACAAAGAGCAAGAGCTTTCTGTGAGTGCATCTTTGGACTGGGAGGTATCTTCGCACTGAAACCTAGACCTAAACTTAAAAAAAAAATCTAAACCTGAACCTAATGCTAAACCCTAAACCCTAACCATAACCCTACCTCTTACTCTACCCAAAACGTTGCCTAAAACCTAACCCTAAGTTAAACCTTACTCCTAACCTTAACCCTAACCTCTGACCCCTAACCCTAAAACCTAAGCCTAAAAGTAAGCCTAAGCCTAACCCTAAACCTTAACCCCCTAACCCTAACCCTTAACCCTAACCCAAACCCAAACCCAAACCCTAAACCCTGAACCCTAACCCAAACCCAAACCCTAAACCCTAAACCCTAAACCTTAAACCCTAACCCTAACCCCTAACCCCTTACCCTAACCCTAAAACCTAAACCTAAACCTAAACCTAACTATAACACTAAACCCTAACCCTAACCCTAATGAAAGGGACATTGGTGACATCACTGGGGATGAGTGTCATCACAGGGGATTGGTGAAAACAAACAGACAGCTGTGATATCACAGGGACATCGGTGACATCACACGAGACATCAGTGACATCACAAGTACATGGCTGACATCCAAGGGACATCGGTGACATCATCAGGGATATTGGTGACATCACAGGGGACAGTGGTGACATCACAGGGACATGGGTGACATCATTGGGAACCAGTGACATCAAAGGGGACTGTTGAAAACAAAGGGATAGGACTGGTATCACAGGGAAATCAGTGACATCACAAGGGTCTGGTGATATCACAAGGATATCAGTGACATCACGGGGACATGGTGCTACTTCTGGGGAGAGTGGTGACATCACAGAGATAGCAGTGACATCATTGGGAATATTGTTGACATCACAGGGGACAGTGATGACACCACAGAGACACCAGTGCCATCAACGGCAACATCTGTGCCTTCACAGCCGACATCAGTGATGTCACAAGGCAAGGGTTGACATCACAGGGACATCAGTGACATTATCACTGACACTGGTGACATCACAGGGGATAGTGGTGACATCAAAGGGACATGGGTGACATCATTGAGGACCAGTGACCTCACAGGGACTGTTGACAACAAAAGGACGGCTGTGATGCTACAGGGACATTGCTGACATCTCAGGGGACTTCAGTGACTTCACAAGGACAGGGGTGACATCACAGTGACAGCAGTGACAATGTCAGGGGTGTCGGTGATATCAGAGGGGACAGGGGTGAAATCACAGGAAAGTCAGTGACATTACCGGGGATCAGTGACATCACAGGGAAGTGTTGAGAACAAAGGGACAGCCGTGATGGCACAAAGCCATCAGTGACATCACAGGGAACAGTGGTGACATCACAGGAGGTGAAGGTGAACACAAAGATACACTGGTGAAATCACTGGGGACAGTGGTGACATCACACAGACATGGGTGATATCACTGGGGGTCAGTGACGTCCCAGGGGACTGGTGACAAGAAAGGGACAGCTGCAATGTCACAGGGACATCGCTGACATCAAAGGGGTCTGGTGACATCACAGGGACATCGGTGACATCATTGGGGACGTTGCTGAAATCACAGGGTAGAGTGATGACATCACAGAGAAAGTAGGGACATCCCTGGGGACCAGTGACAGCAGAGTGACAATAGAAGGACAGCAGTGATGTCACAGGGACATTGGTCACATCACAGGGACATGGTGGCACTGCTAGGGACAGTGGTGATATCACCAGAACAGCAGTGACATCATTAAAGACCGGTGACATCACAGAGGACTGCTTACAGCAATGGGAAACCCGTGATGTCACTGGGACATTGGTGCTATCACAGAGGGTGAAGGTGACAACACAGAGACACCAGTGATACCCCTGGGGACATTGGTGACATCACAGGGGAACCTGTGAAATCATAGGCGATTGTTGCCAACAAATGGAAAGCCGTGATGTTACAGGGACATCAGGGACATCACAGGGACATCGGTGACATCACGGGGACATGATGCTACCACTGGGGACAGTGGTGACATCAAAGAGACAGCAATGGTGTCATTGGGGACCAGAAATAACACTGGGGACTGGTGACAACAAAGGGAAAGCCGTGATGTCACAGGGACATCAATGACATCACAGGGGACCTGGATAACAACACAGTGACACCAGTGATATCACAGGGGACATTGGTGACATCACAGGGGACAGTGGTGACATTACAGGGACAGTAGTGACATCATTGTGGACCAGTGACATCATAGAAGA
>NW_026088136.1:0-18551 GCF_022539395.1 Myiozetetes cayanensis
AGTTCCTCAAATATATATAAAATATATTAAAACACATAAAAATATATAAATATAAAAATATATAAAATATAAAAATACATTAAAAAATCAATTTGTTGCCACAGAAGCACAGCATGCAAATATGGCATCCAAATATACCGATATTTACACCAGAAAGTTTTGACTTGATGGGTAGAAGACCTTTTGGAGCCCGATAGTTTGATCCCCATTTAATTAGTTTTTAGAAATCAGGAGCTGGACTCGAAGGTTCTGAGGGGTCCCTCCCAGCTCAGCACATCCCACGATTCCATGAGGTCCAACTGCCCACCCAGCACCGCCCCAGGAACCCCCAAACCACTGAACCGCGTCACTCATGGCCAGCTCCAGACGCCGCTGAAACACCTCCAGGGACGGCGACTCCACCTGGGCGAGCTCTTGCAGCGCCCGAGCGCCCTGCGGGTGCAAACAACTCTTCCGATCCCTGCCCTGGCCCTGCCCGGCCTCAGCCCGAGCCCCTTCGCTCCTGCCAGCGCAGGCTCCTTCCCAGCAGCCGCCTGAGGAGGAGGCGGCTCCCGGCTCCCCTGTGCCCCCCGGCCGGCCCCGCTCGGCTCTGCATGGGGAGGGAACGCGCCCGGCCCGGCCGAGACCCCGCGGGGCCGCGCCCCGGGGGCACTGACTGGGGGTCGCTCGCCCGGGGTCGCTCCCCAGCGCCCACTCGGGGGGGAGCTCCTCCGGGGGGCCCTTGGCGGGGTGGCTCCTGCGGTCCCTCCCCGGGGTCCCTCCCCGGGGTCCCTCCCGGGGTCTCTCCCCGGGGCCGCTCTCTGTGCCCGTCCGGCCGCGGCCGCTCCCAACTCCCAACTGACCGAGGCGACCTCGGCCGGGGCCGGCCCCGGCTCTTGGCCCCGCCCCCTCCGCCTTCCGACCAATCCCCGCCTCGCCCCGCCCACTCCGCGTCCTCCCATTGGCTGCGAGCGCCCAGCCCATGGGGCGAGGAGCGCGCGGGGAGGGTTCGACACCACGTGACACGCGGGGGGGTTGGAACAGGGGTGAGGCGGGGAGCGCTGGGAGCTGCCTAGCAACTGATGAGTCATCAGTTCCGCGCGCTCCCATTGGTTAAAAAATGCTTCGGGCCCTTCTGTAGCTGATCCCTCCGAGCCCCCTCAGTGCCCCCAAAAACCGGGACTGTGAGAACTAGGAGGCTTTATTGGGAACACTGGGAGTAGCTGAGTGGGGGCAGAGTGACACTGTGTGTGGGGGGATATACAACCCCCCCCAGAATCAGCACGGGGACGGCACGGGTCCATGGGGGGCACTGGGAGAGAGGGGGTACTAGGATGAGCTGGGGGGCACTGGGAGAGAGGGGAGACTGGGATGGGTTAGAGGAGCACTGGGAGAGAGAGGGGAATTTTTTTGACCCCTTTCCTGGGCACTGCAACCCCCTGCACCCCTGTGCCCGGCCATCCCAGCTCTCCTTCCCCCACAAGCCATCAACAGGTTTTGGAGCTCCCTCGAGTGCTGGTTTAATGACATCACTGGTTTTCAAGAAGAATATGCCCGCCCCTTCTTTCCACCCCTGTGAGACTCATCCAATAGAACATTGTGAAATCCGTGACATCACCGGTCACCAGGCAGAATTGGCGAGCTTGGGGGCTGCTTGGAGCAGGGCGGTGCTCGCGGTGGGGGGCGGATCCCGATCGATCGGGATCGGTTGGGATCGATCGGGATCGGTTAGAATCGATCAGGATCCGGGGTCTCTTCCCATCACCATGTTCTTCACGTGCCGACCCAACGAGGCCATGGTGGTGCTGGGTGAGTTTGGGGGGCCCGGGGACTCCTGGGAACCCCCCAAATCCCCCCCAAGACTCCTGGGGACCCCCAACTTCCCTCCATCAAATCTCCCGGGACTCCCCCAGCCATCCCAAACTGCCTCCTGGGGACCCCCTGTATCTCTTCATTAGGATCCATGGCCAGAACAAAGACAAGTACAACAGTCATTCAAACATTACAAAAAATCTCTTATTGCAGTTAGAGTAAAAGACTACTAGCAAAGAGGTTAAAAAGCTAAAAAAGAAGACAAAATCACTACTTTATCAGTTAGCATTCATACAATACTACAATCAGCTTTTATTACAACATTAGCTAGTAAAAAGGGAATTAAAGGAACACAAAAAAAAAGAATCAAAAAGGTTTTCTTTCCTGGTTGCTTCCTATCAATGAACTGTGCTCACCTGCACACACAGGCCAGGCCTACCAGGATCTGCAGGGCTGGTCGGTGCCCGTGCTCGGTGGGTGCCCCTGCAGAGCAACACAGTGTGGATGGAAGGATGAGCATCGCTCCCCCCAGCAGTGCTGACACCCCATTCCATCAGCTCTACATTACACTACGTAGGGCCAGGACGCAGCAGAAGGTGGTGCTTGAGTGGCAGCCAAACAGCGCCCGTTCATCACCTCATGCCAACAGTCTGGGCGTGCCCCACTGTAGGGTAAGGGGCCAACGACCCCTGCCCACATCATCTTCCTCTCCATCACCTTCCTCAGCCCTATGGATGACCTGTACCATTGTGTTTCAAGGGGATTTGTATCTCTCTTGCAGAGTGGAGCCAAGCCAAGGAGGAACTCAGCTCTGATAATGGGGGATATCCAATTAAAATTGCTAAAGACACAGTGGGCCCTACAGTCAACTTGTGCAATAAAGTCACATTGTACAATATTCTGGCTGGTTTCACACCCCAATATAACACTTCCTCACCCCTCTATGCTCCACTGATCATCTAAATCAAAATTCCCCCCCTCACACCACGGTAACCATTATGCATTCTCATTGTTACCACAGTTACCATAGCAACCACTGTGCATTCTCATTGTGACCTTAGTTACCATGGCAACCATTGTGCATTCTCACTGTGATCTCTGTTACCATTGTGTATTCTCACTGTGACTTCGGTTACCATGGCACTGTGACTTCGGTTACCTAGCCCAAAGTTATCAGTGTAAAGTCAGGTATTTATACAGTTTTTAGTGAGATATTACATCACCTTTTATGTCTATTCATATTATTGCAACATTTCATTATAATATTCATAGCAGGCGGAGCCTGGGCGGAATCTTTTTTTTTGGGGTGCTGTTTCGGGGGTCGTTCCTGTTTCTTCATCTTTAGGGGGTCTCATTCCAGAAGTCTTCCTCGCTTTGAACTTTTCAACTTTCTTAGTTGGCTGTCTTCCTGATGGTGAATTTTGCAGGATTTTGTACTCATGCCCCTGTTTCACCCCTTATCTCCTAAGGAACTCTTCCTCGTGTCTATTTAGGCATGTGTGTTAGCATTTTTGGTGTTCTTTATTTCCCCGTGTTTTTACTTAATGTTCTTTGTGGTAGTGTGTTAGCATTCTTTGGCCAGGTGTTATCTTTCACTAGCCGTGAATTCTGGTTCCTTTAGTTCTTTACCCAGAGCTTGCATTCTGAGTTAACTCCTTCAGGGCCCTGCTCTGTTTCACATGTCACCGATGTCAGTGATGTCCCTGTGACATCACGGCTGTCCCTTTGTTGTCAACAGTACCCTGTGATGTCACTGGTCCCTAATGATGTCACCCATCTCCCTGTGAGGTCACCACTGTCCCCTGTGATGTCATCAATATCCTCAATGATGTCATTGTTGTCTCCGTAATTTCACCCCTGCCATTGTGAAGTCACCAATGTCCTATCTGATGTCACTGATTTCCCTGTGACATCACAGCCATCCTTTCATTGTCACCAGTCCCCTACGATGTCACTGGTCCACAGCGATGTCACTGATGTCCCTGTGATGTCACCAGACCCCTGTGACAACATTGTTATGTCTGTGACATCACAGCTATGCTTTCATTGTCACCAGTCACCTGTGGTGTCAATGGTCTTTAATGATGTCACTACTGTCTCTGTGATGTAACCACTGTCCCCAGCGGTGGCACCGATGTCCCTGTGATGTCACCGATGTCACTGTGATGTCACTGCTCTCCATGTGAAGTCACAACTGTCCCCAGTGGTGACATCATGTCCCTATGATGTCATCAATGTCCCTGTGATGTCACCAGACCTTTGATGTCACCGATGACCACGGTGATGTCACTGGTCCCTCCGTGATGTCACCGATGTCCTTATGAAGTCAACAATGTCCCTGTGATGTCATTGCTTTCTATGTGATGTAACAACTGTCCCCAGCGGTGACACCATGTCCCCATGATGTCACCAATGTCCCTGTGATGTCACCAGACTTCTGGGATGTCACCAGTCCCCAATGATGTCACTGCTCTCAATGTGATTACACCATTGTCCCCTGTGATGTCATTGCTGTCTCTGTAATGTCACCCTTGTTTTGTGAAGTCACCGATGTCCCCAATGATGTCACCGATGTCACTGTGATATCACGGCTGTCCCTTTGTTGTCACCCTGTGACATCATTGGCCTACAATAATGTCACCAATGTCTCTGTGATGTCACCTCTGTCCCCTGTGTTGTCACCCCCATCCCTCTGATGTCACTGATAGCCCTGTGACATCATGGCTGTCCCTTTGTAGTCATCAGTCCCCTGTGATGTCACTGGTCCCAATGATGTCACTGCTGTCCCTGTGATGTCAGCGGTGTCACCAATGATGTCACTGGTGTCTCTGCAATGTCACCCCTGTCCTTGTGAAGTCACCAATGTCCCCAATGATGTCACTGATGTCCTTGGGAGATCACGGCTGCCCCTTTGTTTTCACCAGTCTTCTGTGATGTCACTGGTCCACAATGATGTCACTGCTGTCCCTGTAATGTCACCAGTCCCCCTGTGATGTCACCAATGTCCCCCATGATATCACTGGTGTCTCTGTGTTGTTATCCAGGTCCCCTGTGATGTCATTGATATTCCTGTGACATCACAGCTTTCCCTTTGTTGTCACCAGTCCCCAGTGGTATTTCTGGTCCCTAAGGATGCCACTGCTGTCTCTGTGATGTCACCACTGTCCCCGACGGTAGCACCATGTCCCCGTGATGTCACCGATGTCCCTGTGATGTCACTGATGTCCCTCTGACATCACAACTTCCCCTTTGTTGGCAACAGTCCCTTGTGATGTCACTGGTCACCAGTGATGTCACTGCTTTCTCTGTGATTTCATCACTGTCCCCAGAGGAGGCATTATGTCCTCGTGATGTCACTGATGTCCCTGTGATTTCACCAGATGCCTTTGATGTCATTGATGTCCCTGTGACATCACAGGATTCCCCTTCTTGTCACCAGTCACCTGCGACATCACTGGTCCCCTGTGATATCACCGATGTCTCTGTGATGTCACCACTGTCCCCTGTGGTGTCACCAATGTCCCTGATGATGTCAGTGCTGTCTCTGTAATGTCACCAGTGTCACTGATGATGTCACTGGTGTCTCTGGTATGTCACCCCTGGTTTGTGCAGTCACTGATGTCCCCTGTGAGGTCACCGATGTCCCTGTGACATCATGACATTCCCATTGTTGTCACCAGTCCCCTGTTTTGTCATTGGTTTCCAATGATGTCACTGCTGTCTCTGTGATGTCACCACTGTCACCAACTGTGGCTCCATGTCCCCATGATGTCACTGATTTCCCTGTGACATCAGGGCTTTCCTTTTATGTCACCAGTCCTCTATGATGTCACTCGTCCCCAATGATTTCTCTGCTGTCCCTGTGATGTCACCACTGTCCCCGATGATGTCACTGGTGTCTCTATGATGTCAAACCTCTCCTTGTGAATTTACTGATGTCCCTGTGACATCACAGCTCTCCCTTTGTTATCAACATTCTCCTGTGATGTCACTGCTGTCACTGTGACTTCACCACTGTCCCCAGCAGTGTCACCATTTCCCTGTGATGTCACCAGACCCCTTTGATGTCACAAATGTCCCTGATGATGTCACTAATGTCTCTATGATGTCACTCCTGGCCTTGTGAAGCCACTGATGTCCCCTGTGATATCAAAGATGTCCCCATTAATGTCACTGGTGTTTCTGTGGTGTCATCACTGCTCCCCTGTGATGTCAACAATGTCCCCAATGATGTCCTGCTGTCTCTGTGATGTCACCACTGTGCCAAACGGTGGCACTACGTCCCCATCATGTCACCGATGGCAGTGATGTCCCTGTGACATCACAGCTGTCCCTTTGTAGACAACAGTCCTCTGTGATGACACTGTTCGCAGTGATGTCACCGATGTCCCGGTGATGTCACCACTATCCCCTGTGATGCCACCAGTGTCACTGATGATGTCATTGGTGTCTATGTGATGTCACACCTAGCCTTGTGATGTCACTGATGTCTTCTGTAATATCACAGATGTCCCTGTGACATCACGGCTGTCCCTTTGTGGACAACAGTCCCCTGTGATGTCACTGGTCCCCAGTGATGTCACTTCTTTCTCTGTGATTTCACCACTGCCCCCAGCAGTGCCACCATGTCCCTGTGATGTCACCGATGTCCCTGTGATGTTACCAGACCCCTGTGATGTCACAGATGGCTTTGTGCCAGCAACTCTGGCCTGAGATCTGCTCTAAGGAGTCCCTGGGGAGGCTTTGTCAGTGCCTGCCCTCAGTGGGGCCCAGCAATGCTTCAAGGGACTGGGAGTTTGGCTTCTGACTTCTTGAGCAGCTTCTTCAATCTTCTCTCAGTGACTCAGGATGATGGACTTGTCTCTAAACACACTGTGGGGCTCATTAAAATACAGGAAAACAAATTATTTTTTTTCTTTAATTGTCTTCTTGTCTTCAAGTCTTCAACAACTAATTGGAGTTAATCTGTAGTTTAGCTGAGGAGGACGATTTTTGAGTGGAAGTCAGAAAAATGTAATTTTCTATGAAAGGGAGTGATTTACACAGAGCCTTGGGATATAAGAGGGTCAGGGTGCAAAGGATTTGAACAGAAAGATAAGGAGGCAAAAGAGATTAGTAACATTTAATCATTGACCAACTTAACAACAAGTGATTCAATATAATCTGTGCAATTGAACTCTGACTGAATTATAGATTCCCAACAACACTCACACCACAGTCAATTCACACCCACACCCAGGCAGAGATGTGCAGACAAACAAGATCTGGGTGTGTAAAGGGCCCTCTCCAAAATTCTCCCTGTCATCCCTTTGTGTTTCCCACCACACAAGGGTCACAGCTGGAGGAGTGTTTGCTGAGGGGGGTCAGAATTGTCCTTGGACATCAGGGATGCTCTTTGGAGTGTTTCAAACTGGAGGGTTCCAGTCATGGTTTTGCTGGTTCTTAGAAACTCAGCAGGAATTTTTTTCCCTCCCCTCTGCCCACTGCATGCAGAGCTGTTAAGTGGGCACTTAAGGAGCACAAAGTAAGCTGTTTTCTAATTAATTGCTCAGAATCTCGTCTCCTGGGAACAGGAGCTCTTTTTTTTTTTTTTTTTTTTTTTTTTTTTTTTTTTCCTCTCTTTTGGGAAATGGGGTGGAGTTTTGGCTTTCTGCTTAGGCTGGAAGAAGATTGGAGTAGAGCTTGGTGTGTTTTTTTTGTTCTCAGCCTGGTTGCCTACTTTGGATCCTGCTTGGATTTTCATCGGAGAGGAACTATTTTGGGAAGTTTTTTTTTCTCCTTCCCCATTCCCATTGATTTCTTTTCTTAGAGTGGTCCTTGTGCACATGAAAGGGAGAAGGAAAACTAAACCGCACGATTCGACCAGCAGAACAGAGTGAGGTTTTTTTCCCATTTTGGAGGACTTTCCTTTTTTTTGTTTTTTTCTCTCCCCCCCATTTTCGGTTTCTCCAACAGACCCCGGAGGGTGTTACCCCCACGTGGCAATGACCAGTGATTCCACAGCACCCCCTGCTGGCCAGCAGAAAGAACTGCATGCTCTGCCTTTCCAGTGATCCAATAGTGCCACCTGGTGACTGGCAAAGGGCACTACAAGCTCTGCCATCTCCAGTGACTGAGCGGCACCCCCTGTTGACTGGTTAGAATAGCACCAAAGGGTGCAAACTGAACTGTTTACGTGGGTTTTTTTCTTTGTTTTGAAGGGGATTATTTGTGGGTATAGAAGATTGTTTGGCTATTTTACTTGTTTTCTTTTGTTCTTTCTGCCAATACACACATACTTTTAATAAAAGGTTGTTATTTTTCCTTTTCCATAACTTTTTTTTTTCTCAATCGGAGCCTCTTAATTTTCAATTTAAAATTGCTTAGAGGGAGGAGTTTGGGTCTTTTCTCATAACTCATCCTCAGCCAAACACTTGTGTCTCATTTAAACTGGGACACCCAGTTATATATAGACCCTCAGATTAATAAAGTTTCTGCTCTACCCAGTTGCACTCAATCCTTAGGTAAATAAAGTTATTGTTTAATAAAGTTTTTGTTTTTACCCAGTTGCACTAAAACCCTTGGGAAATAAAAGTTTAAGATTCTTACCAAGTTACCCCCAAGACCCCGAAAAGAAAGCCTTAATTAAATACTAGTTGCACTTTGCAGACCTGTAAAGGTAATGCAGTTAATAAAGTTACTATGTTAAATGAGAAATGTTATGTTAAAAAATAGATTACTAAAAAGTTTCAGAATTGCACTGTTCTGTATCTTGTTGTAATAAAAAGGGGGAGATGCAGCATTTGGGGTTTCAGGAGTGCCAGCAGAGCATTCTGGGAAACAAAGTCTGTGGGACCCCGGTGCACATGAGCAGTGAAGAACCTTGGCAGGATTGATTGAGAGGATTACCTGTTGGGACGTGTTACAATTCAAAACTTCTACTGAAACTTTTGTTCTCTCTCAATAAAGCATTCTGTTACACACCATCTTGGTGTCTCTTGGTCCGTGCAGACTCCTTATTTATTATATTAATATTATTACAACAGTTCTTTCCACATCTGGGCTTTGGGAAAGGATGGGGATGGCCAGGAAAGGTGTTAGCAGGGTGGTTTTGCCTGAGGTGCTGAACATGGGGGCAGGTCTCTCTTCACAATTCTCAAGAGAAGAGATGGCAGAAAGCTGCCCTGCAGCTTTGTATTTCAAGCTTTGTATTTAAAGGAAGAGGAAAAGAGACCAAGGGGAAGGGGTTTCTTTCCTGGAGGGCAGGGCTGTCGTTCGCTTGCAGGAGCCCTGCGCTGGAATTTTCAGTCCGACTGCCAAATTGGAATCTGGACAAAGATTCCTGCCAGACAAAAGGTGGCAGGACAGAAAGCTCTTGCTGCCCATGGAATGCCCAGGGTGTCCCACCAACTACACCTGAAACCCGAAGGTTACAGGCTTTGTTTCCTGGGGGAAAGTCTGTGACATCACAAAGAGTCCCAGGTAGATGGGGGGGTTGCACTGTGACATTCTGTGATGTTGGTTCTTTGGTTTCCAGGGGCTATTCCAGAATGGAGAGGACGAGCCGTGACATCATGAAGGGGCCCAGGACACACGGGTGGGGCTGCATTTTGAGGTTTTGGGGCATTGGCTTTTTGGTTGCCAGGGGCTGTTCCAGAATGGAGAGGATGGGCTGTGACATCACAAAGAAGCCCTTGACACACGGATGGGGTTGAACTGTCACATGGTGAGGGCTTGGTTTTTTGGTATCCATAGGCTATTCCAGAATGGACAGGATAGACCATGACATAACAAAAGGGCTCAAAGCACATGGGTGGGTCTGACTGTGCTGGTGTGGAGTGTTGGTTCCTTGGTTGCCAGGACCTGTTCTGGAATGGAGAGGATGGGCCGTGACAAGCAGTGCCTGTCAGAACTGCAAAGACAGACCCACAAGAATCTTACATGGGGGAGATTCTCTGCTCTGCCCTGCACACCCCAGTGCTGGGCCTCTCTGCTTCCCTCTCCTAAGGAAATTGTTCTGAGACATCCCCTTCCCTACATTAATTTCAAAAGCCATCCTGGTAATTCCCAAGCCTGTACCCGGCTCTCATCCCCTCTCTGGCTCAGAGCCCTCGACTGATCTTGGAGAGAGTTGGGACTGTCCATCCAACTTTGCTGTGGTTTTGCCAAACCTTCCCCCCACTGGGGCTGAAAATGGTTTTCTCCAGGTGGATTTCTGGAGAAAAAGCCAATCAGAAGTTTTAGTAACGCCTCTGCCAATTACATATTAAAGAAACGAAAGAGAAGGTGGTGATGCAGATGAAATTAGTAGCCATGTAGGAGAGGAGGCAGGCCCCAAGGGGACCAGGGCCCCCTCCTCCCCTGGCCCTAGGCTGGGGGCAGTTGTGGCACTGAAGCCCCCCTTCTCTCTTGTAACAGAGTAGAGAGAAAAAAAGTTTCAGAGAAGAACCTGGACAAGACATGCTGCAAAAGGAATTCCAGAGAGAGAGATAGCACAGCCTCCAAGGTCAAAGCTAGCAGTCAGAGGAGAGGGAAGAGAAGCTTGAAGTGGGGGCTACTTTTCCTCTCTCTCTCTCTCTTTCTTTCTCTCTTTCTTTCTCTCTCTCTTTCTCTCTCTCTCTCCCTTCAGCAGGGAAGAGACTGAAAACTAAAAATCCCTGCCACAAGTGGAAAACTGTTGGGGAGCAGAGACAACCCTCTGCAACTCATGAAGGAGCCCATGCTTAAAGAAGAATGCTTGAAGAAGATGTGACTCCATGAGAAAGCCTAGAATAAAACAGAGTCCTGCTGGAGACCTGTGGCCCATGGAGAGAGAGACCTAGGCTGGAGTGAGACAGCTTGGATAGGATGTGGGATCTCAGTGAGGGATCCATGCTAGTGAAGCTGATGTTGTAACCCTGAGGGAAAGCAGAGAATGGAAGAACTGTTGTCCGAGGGATGAACCCATGTTGGAGAGGTCTATCAAAGACTGTTTTCCTTTGGGAAGGGACCCCACAGGAAACAGGCATGGACTCAAAAGCCATTATCCCCTCTGACTCTGTGGTGAAGATTCATGGTAGGCAAGTGTCTCTTTGCAGTCCATGGAAGACCCTGGGTAACCCCCCAGGCTCTGGTCTTAGCCCAGGAGGGGGGTAGGTCCAGCCCTGAGGCCAACATAGAGGGAAGAGAGAGAAAGAAAAACAGTTCCAGCTGCAAAAAATCAGAGTTGTTATCCTAGAGATAATAGAAGATGAACTTTTGAGACCTGGAGCTCTGGAAAGAGACTCCTTCTCCTCCTGAACTGGTACAAAGGAGTAAGGGTATTTTTATAAATACGTAGTACTTTTACCTAATCAGAATTGTTGTAGATATAGTTCTTTAGTTTTTAACTTGCTAGAAATAAATCTTAATATTATTCTCCCTAATCAAATCTCATTTTTCTGCATAAACGTTCTCTCGACTTATAGCAATTGTGTGGGGGGTGAGAGAAAACCTGGGAGCGGGTCTATCTTAACAATTCCCAAGAGAAGAGATGGCAGAAAGCTGCCCTGCAGGTTGTATTTGAAGGAAGAAGAAAAGAGACCGAGGGGAAGGGGTTTCTTTCCTGGAGGCCAGGGCTGTCGTTCGCTTGCAGGAGCCTCGCACTGGAATTGTCAGTCCAACTGCCAAATTGAATCTGGACAAAGACTCATGCCAGACAAAAGGTGGCAGGACAGAAAGCTCTTGCTGCCCATGGAGTGCCCAGGGTGGCCCACCAGCTGCACCTGAAACCCGAAGGTTACAGGCTTTCTTTCCTGGGGGAAAGGCCGTGACTTCCCAAAGAGTCCCAAGGCAGATGGGTGGGGCTGCACTGTGGGGGTGTGGGGTGTTGGTTCTTTGGTTTCCAGGGGCTATTCCAGAATGGAGAGGATGGGCTGTGACATCCTAAAGGGGCACATGGGTGGGGCTGCATTCTGACCTGGTGAGGTGTTGGTTCTTTGGTTGCCAAGGGCTATTCTGGAATGGAGAGGGTAGGCTGTGACATCACAAAAGGGTCTCAAGCACATGGGTTGGTTTAGTGGGTTGACCCTGGCTGGATTTCAAACACCCACTAAAAGCTGCCCCCTCCCCCTCCCTCTGAAACTCCACAGAGAAGAGGAAAAAAACAGCTGAGGATTCCTGAGTAGAGATAAGGGTCAAGAGGAAGTTGCTTCCTAATGGGCAAAAGAGACTCAAAGTAGGGATAGTTTTTAAATGTATTACTCACAGGATAAAAGCCAAAGAGCGAGAAATAAAACAGTCTTAAAAACACCTTCCCCCCACCCCTCCTTCCTTCTCAGCTCTCCCTCCTCCCCCCAGCAGTGCAGGGGGATGGGAATGGGGGTTACAGTCAGTTGTTGTTTCTGTCACTGCTCAGGGAGAGGAGTTGGATCCTTCCCAGCTCCCTGTGGGGTCCCTCCCAGGGGAGACAGTCCTGGATGGACCTCTCCAGTGAGTCCATCCCTCGGGCAGCAGCTCTTCCCACCCTGCTTTTCCGTGGGTCCCTCCTCCATGGGGTCAGTCCTTCAGGGATGAGCTGACCCGGCGTGGGTTCCCCACAGGGGTCACGAGTCCTGCCTGGAAAAACCTGCTCCAGCCTGGGCTTCCCTCTGCACGGGCTGCAGGTCCCTGCCAGGACCTGCTCCATCCTGGGCCTGCTCCAGGGTCACAGCCTCCTTCCTGCATCCCCCTGCTCCAGCGTGGGAGCCTCCAGGGGCTGCAGGGGGGTCTCTGCACCCCGATGCTCCCCCAGGGGCTGGCGGGGCCTCAGCTCTGGTGCCTGGAGCACCTCCTGTCCCTCCTTCTGCACCACCCTTGGGGTCTGCATTGCTGTTCCCACGTTCCCATTCCGCTCTTCCCTGGCTGCAATTCCTTCTGGCCCTAAATCTGTTATCCCAGAGCTGTTCCTGTTGCTCCTGATGGGCTCGGCCTTGGCCAGCGGCAGCAAGTCCGTCCTGGAGCAGCTGGCATTGGCTCCACAGGGCAGGGGAAGCTTCTGGCAGCTTCCAACAGAAGCCACCCCTGGAGCCCCCCCGCTACCAAAACCCACCCACAGAAACCCATGACACCCAGTGACTTCCACTTGCCCCAGGATGGTCCCAGTTCCCATCAGGGTGATCCCAGTCACTCCCAGTTCATGCCGGTTGCCTCCAGCATGCACCCTGTCACTCCCAGTTGCTTCCAGCATGATCCCAGTTGCTCAGCCCCCCCCTGCATAGTTCCAGTCACTCCCAGTATGATCCTGGGCACTGACAGTCACCCCCAGGATGGTTCCAGTATGGTCCTGGTCACTCCCCACTATGATTCAAGTCACCCCAGTCACTCCCAATAGGATCCCAGTTTCCCCAACGTGGTCCCAGTTGCTCCCAGCCCCACCAGGATGGTTCCTTTCCCTCTCAGGGACTCCCAGTCTGAGTCCAGGATGGCCCCAGGCACTTTCAGGCACTGCCTGGACGATGCCATTTGCCCCCTGCATGGTCCCAGTTGCTCCCAGTAGGATCCCAGTATGAGTCCAGTCACCCCCACTATGATCCCAGGAACTTCCAGACACTTCCAGTAGGAACCCACTTTGATCCCACTCATCCCCAGTATGGCTGCAGTCCCTCCCACACACTCCCATATTATTGCAGTCACTCCCAATAAGACCCCAGTAGGGTTCCTGTTGTTCCCAATATGATCCCAGTTGCCCCCAGCATGGTTCCAGTTGCTCCCCTTCACCCCTACTCTGGTTCCAGTCCCTCCCAGTATTATCCCCATCACTCCCAGCCACTCCCAGTATAGCCCAGTTGCCTCCAGTATGCTCCCAGTCAGTCCCAGTATGATCCCAGTCTCTTAGTAGGATCCAAGTTACTTCCTGTATGGCTCCAGTTGCTCCCCAGTCACCCCACGTAGTTCCAGTCCCTCCCAGTATGACTCCAGTATGATCCCAGTGACACCTCTATGGTGGCAGTCACAGCCAGGATGAACCCAGACATTCCCTGTCACTCCCAGTATAAAGCCATTTGCCCCCAGCAGGGTCCCACTTGCTCCCACTCACCCACTACAGTTCCAGTCCCTCCCAGTAGGATCCCTGTCACTCTCAGTCTCTCCCAGTTTACCCCAGTCGACTTCAGCCTGCTCCCCGTTAGTACCAGTATGCTCCCAGTCGCTCCTGGTCTCTAGTGTGGTTCCACTCACTCCCAGTTCCTCCCAGTAGCTTCCAGCATGATCCCAGTTGCTCACAGCCACTCCCAGTCACCCCCAGTGTGGTCCTAGTCCCTCCCAGTATGATCCCAGTCACCTCCAGCGTGATCCCACTTGCTCCCAGTATATCCCAGTTGGGCCAACACGGTCCCAACTGCCCTCAGAATGCTCCCAGTCCCTCCCAGTATGATGCCAGCCACCTTCACTGTGGGCCCAGTTGCTCCCAGTATGATCCCAGTTGTGCCCAGCATAGTTCCAGTTGCTCCCAGTGGTATCCTACTAGCTCCCAGTTGCATAGAACCAGTTGCTCCCAGTATGATCCCAGTTTGATCTCAGGAGGATAACAGTCACCCCCACTATGATCCCAGAAGCTTCCGGACATTTCCAGTACCAAGCCAGTTTGATCCCACTCATCCCCAGTATGGTTGCAGTTCCTCCCACACACTCCCAGTATTATTGCAGTCACTCCCAGTAAGACCCCAGTGGGACACCAGTAGGAGCCCAGCTGTTCCCACTATGATCCCAGTTGCCCCCAGCATGATTCCAGTTGTTCCCCTTCACCCCTACTATGGTTCCAGTCACTCCCACAATGATCTCAGTCACTCACAGCCACTCCCAGTATAGCCCAGTTGCCTCCAGCATGCTCCCAGTCAGTCCCAGTATGATCCCAGTTTCTCCTACTAGGTTCCAAGTTACCCCCTGAATGGTCCAAGTTGCTCCCACTCATCCCACTAGAGTTCCAGTCCCTCCCAGTAGGATCCCTGTCACTCCCAGTTACTCCCAGTCAACATCAGCCTGCTCCCAGTCAGTCCCAGTATGCTCCCAGCCACTCCTGGTCTCCCCCAGTATATCCCAGTTGCTCCCAGTGTGGCCCCACTCATTCCCAGTTGCTCCCAGTAGCTTCCAGCATGATCCCAGTTGCTCACAGCCATACCCAGTCACCCCCAGTGTGGTCCTAGTCACTCCCAGTATGATCCCAGTCACCTCCAGCGTGATCCTACTTGCTCCCAGTATATCCCAGTTGGGCCATCATGGTCCCAACTGCCCTCAGAATGTTCCCAGTCACTCCCAGTATGATCCCAGCCACGTTCACTGGGGGCCCAGTTGTGCCCAGTATGATCCCAGTTGTCCCAGTATGGTCCCAGTTGCTCCCAGTTCCTCCCAGTGGGATCCTAAGAGCTACCAGTTGCCCCTAGCATGGAACCAGTTGCTCCCAGTATGATCCTAGTCTGATCCCAGTATGATCCCAGGAACTTCCAGACACTTCTAGTACAAAGTCAGTTTGATCCCACTCATCCCCAGTATGGCTGCAGTCCCTCCCACACACTCCCAGTATTATTGCAGTCACTCCCAGTAAGACCCCAGTATGACCCCAGCAGGGGCCCAGCTGCTCCCACTATGATCCCAGTTGCTCCCAGTTGCCCCCAGCATGGTCCCAGTTGCTCCCCATCACCCCTACTATGGTTCCAGTTACTCCCAGAATGATCCCAGTCAATTCAAGCCACTCTCTCTATATCCCAGTTGCCTCCAGTATGCTCCCAGTCAGTCCCAGTATGATCCCAGTCTCTCCTAGTAGGATCCAAGTTACTCCCTACATGTTCCCAGTTGCTCCCAGTCACCCCACTGTAGTTCCAGTCCCTCCCAGTATGACTCCAGTATGATCCCAGTGACACCCTCTATGGTGGCAGTCACAGCCAGGATGAACCCAGACATTCCCTGTCACTCCCAGTATAAAGCCATTTGCCCCCAGCAGGGTCCCAATTGATCCCACTCACCCACTACAGTTCCAGTCCCGCCCAGTAGGATCCCTGTCACATCCAGTCTCTCCCAGTCGACCTCAGCCTGCTCCCAGTCAGTCCCAGTATGCTCCCAGTCAGTCCCAGTATGTTCCCAGTCATTCCTGGTCTCCCCCAGTATATCCCAGTTGCCCCCAGTGTGGCCCCACTCACTCCCAGTTCCTCCCAGTAGCTTCCAGCATGATCCCAGTTCCTCAGCCACTCTCAGTCATCCCCAGTGTGGTCTTAGTCGCTCCCAGTATGATCCCTGTCACCTCCAGCATGATCCCACTTGCTCCCCATATATCCCAGTTGAGCAACCATGGTCCCAACTGCCCTCAGAATGTTCCCAGTCACTCCCAGTATGACCCCAGCCACCTTCACTGTGGGCCCAGTAGCTCCCAGTATGATCCCAGTTGTGCTCAGCATGGTTCCAGTTGCTCCCAGTGGTATCCTACTAGCTCCCAGTTGCCCCTAGCATAGAACCAGCTGCTCCCAGTATGATCCTAGTGTGATCACAGTTTGATCCCAGTAGGATCACAGTCACCTCCAGTATGATCCCAGTATGAGTCCAGTCACCCCCAGTACGATCCCAGTAACTTCCAGAAACTTCCAGTATGAAGCCAGTTTGATCCCACTCATCCCCAGTATGGCTGCAGTCCCTCCCACACACTCCCAGTATTATTGCAGTCACTCCCAGTAAGACCCCAGCAGGAACCCAGTAGGAGCCCAGCTGCTCCCACTATGATCCCAGTTGCCCCCAGCATGGTTCCAGTTTCTCCCTTCACCCCTACTATGGTTCCAGTCTCTCCCACAATGATCCCAGTCACTCCCAGCCACTCCGAGTATAGCCCAGTTGCCTCTCACATGCCCCCAGGTGCTCCCAGTATGATCCCAGTTGCCCCAGTTCTGGTCCCGCTGGGTCCAGTCCAGCTCTGGGTGTATCCCGGTGTCCCCCCTGTCCCCCCACCCCGCTGTCACCCCCTTTTCTCTCCCCACAGAGCTCCTGAGCCGGTGGCAGTCACAGCCCCTCCCCAGGGCCTCGGGCACAGCCTGGACCCCCCCCGTGTCCGTGAGGATTTTGGGGGGTCGTGTGTCCCCCCTCCCCTGCTGTCACTCTGCCTCCACCCGGCTGCTCCCAGTGATCCCAGCAAAGCTTCCCAGTTCTCCCCAGTGCCGGTTACTGGGGGGCACTGGGGGGGAATCAGAGGGTCCCAAGGTGTGGAGCCGAGTTTGGGGGGTCAGAACCGGCCCCGGGATGGATCAGAACTGGGGACCCCCCTGCGTTCTCCCCGTGTCACCCCGCTCTGGGGGGGCTTTGGGAAGGAACCGGCCCCTCAATAGGCACCCAGCTCACCCCAAAAGGTGCTGGGATCCCCCAAAACCTCCTCACAGCCCCTCAAGGACCACAGACACATTCAAAGCCCACCCAGGACCCCACCCAACCCCTTTTCTGGGGGTCTTATCTGGGCACTGGTGGTGCTGGGAGCCCCCCCGGCTGCGGGCGAGGAGCTCTCGGGTGAGCGGGGGGTGGGAAGGAGGAGGTCAGTGGGAAAAGAGGGGTCAGAGGGGATAAAAGGGGTGGTGGGACCCCAAAATGAGTGGGAGGGCAGTGGGAACCCCCAAAAGCGGAGGAGGGGACACTGAGGCTTATGAGAAATGGGTGGGAGACGTAAAAAGAGTGGGGAAAGGGCAGGGTGGGACCCCCAAACTGAGCATGAGGGGGCTGGGGAGTGGGGGGATGATGTGGAAGGGGTGGGAGAGGAGGGAAAAATGTGGGGGTTGGGACACCCAGAGGGATCCTGGAGGGACTGTGGATTGAGGGGACCATATAAAAGTGGGAAGAACAGGGAGAAGGGTGGAAAAGGGGATTGGTCTGGCAGATCAACAGTCCCATGGGGGTCTTTGGGCACACAGGGCTGGGAAAGGGGGGTGGCTCCCCTGAGCTCCCAAATTGCTGTTGGGTGTTGGGGGCTGCTGGATCCAATCTCAGCCTTGGGTTATGACAACAGTTTCAGTTTAGAGGAATTACAGAAGTGGGACTGAACCACTTTTGTCCCCCAGGTTTTAAGGATGGCAAATCACATCTATTGATAGCAATGAATTCTTTAGGGTTACAAATGATCAGACAAAAGACTTTCATCAGAATTATTTACTGCACAACAGAAACACTAAAACTACCATTAGTACAGGATAAGATAGGACAGTGCTCTACACTAAAGCAATTGTTGAAGCAATTCTACTCAAGCTGGCACCAAAGCAAGAATTATGAATTAGAGATGGATGGAACTCCCCCAGACCAACGCTCGTGGGGAGATCTCTGCTCTCAACCTCCAGCAGTGACCTTGGGGGATCCCCAGCCAAGGCAGGAATCTCCACACACCCCCCAAGAAGGGTTCTGTTGGCACAACCTGCCCCTGGGAAAGGGGACTGGCCCTTTCTGGTGGAAAGGGATGGACTGACAGTCACTGGACTCCAGGGGTTGCCTCACCATCAGGGGGGCCATTCGGGGTGGGAGCAGCGGCCAAAGCTCTTCCCGCAGTCGGGGCACTCGAGGGGCTTCTCTTACTGGTGGGTCTGTTGGTGTCTGGTCAAGGTAGAGCTCTGGGTGAAGCTCTTCCCACACTCCCGACACTTGTAGGGCCTCTCCCCAGTGTGGATGCGCCGGTGGGTGACGAGGGCGGAGTTGTGTTTGAAGCCCTTCCCGCAGTCGGTGCAGCGGAAGGGCCTCTCATCTGTGTGTGTCCGCTCATGCACGAGGAGAGTTGAGCTGCGCTGAAACCTCTTCCCACATTGCAAGCACTTGTAGGGTCGTTCCCCAGTGTG
>NW_026088137.1:0-18697 GCF_022539395.1 Myiozetetes cayanensis
GGGCCTCCCCTTTTCGACTCCTCGAGCGCGAACATTGAAACTCAGGATAGTGATTTTACTGATACAGGCACAGAAGTCTCTGAGGATTAATCAAACGATAGCTCCAGGGAAGGGGAAGAAAAACCACTTGTAGTAAGACCAAAGACAAGGGGAAGAAGAATATGGGAAGCTCTGTCAGACCCCAGCCCTGTGACTAGGAGAACAAGGGCAAAAACGGAAAACCTGCTGTAGAAACCCCCTTGAGGAAAGCCATGAGCAAACAGGGTCCAGTTTTGATAAAAGTTCCTTTTTCTCTGGTTGAATTGCAGCAGTGGAAAGCTTCAGTCGGAGCATATAGAGATAACCCAGACAGAGTGGCTAGCTATGTGTAGAGAGCAATAGGAACACAAAATCCTGATTGGTATGACCTGGAAATGATAATGGATACATTATTAGATCCCACAGAGAAGAACATGGTCAAGTGAGCTGCTCGGACTGCAATTGAGATACTGATAACATCTGGGCAAATTCAAGGGAACTCAAGGATGTGTTCCCCTTAGAGGATCCCAAGTGGGACCCCAATATACCAGAAAAAAGGAAAGCATTGAAACGCTATCAGGACTGGGTAGTTTATGGTTTTAAGCATGGAATTACCAAGGTAGTTAATTGGTCAAAAATGTATGAAGTGAAGTAAGACAAAAATTATTCTCCCACAGACTTTCTGAACAGGCTAAAAGAGGTCATACGAAAATACACAGACATAGACACAGAATCAGATATGGGAAAAAAGCACTTGGTCTATTTATTTATAGGCCGATCTGCAGATGATATAAGGAAAAAGTTGCAGAAGGTGGGTGATAAAAAGGATATTGGTGAGTTATTGGATATGGCTTGGACAGTCTATCGAAATAGAGACCAAAAAGGCAAAGGAAAGGGGCTGGAGCTGGACAATGACTACCAAAAACGCTGCAAACACAATGTCCACGGTGAAAATTATAGATCCAATTACCAGCATGATAAGACTAATGATCATTGTTCTAAAAGGAAGGGGCACTGGAGAAGGGATTGTTCAGACTTGAAGAGAAGTGAATTTCCACCCCCCCCACTCCAGCCTCCCAACTGACTGTGGACCAGAATGCATGAAGGGGACTGGAGAATTCTACCCCAGCAGAACCTCTGATTGTAGCTAAGCTAGGGGGGGAAGATGTGGAATTCTTGGTTGATACAGGTGCAGCATATTCCATGTTAAACACCTTGGAAGGGAAACTGAGTCATGATACTGTAACTGTGGTTGGTGCCACAGGGGTAAGTGAAACCAGGCCTTTCTTCAAACCTTTGAGATTTAAATTAGGTAAACACTGGGTAACTCACCAATTCCTCTATATGCCAAATTCCCCCATGCCTTTATTGGATAGAGATTTATTAGAAAAATTGGAAGCTGAAATTAAATTCTGCAAGGGGGGGGAATAAAAGTTATCATCCCTGACACTAAATATATCGAGGCAGCTGCCTTCTTCATACAGGAGAACCACGGAGAGATCCCCAGAGAGGTTGAGAATGCTGTCATCCCTATAGTGTGGGCTAGCGATTATCCTGGGAGGTCTAAACAAGCAGAACCTGTAAGCATCATGGTCAAACCAGGAGCAACACTGGTAAGACAAAAACAATACCCCTTGAAGCTAGAAAGTCATCAAGGTTTAGCACCCATAATTGAAAAGTTTCTCAAATTTGGCCTGTTGGTAGAATGTGAGTCCAGATATAACACCCCCATCCTTCCAGTGAAGAAAGTTGATGGTAAGAGCTATCGATTGGTGCAGGATCTAAGGGCTATCAACAGAATAACTGAGGATATACACCCCATAGTGGCCAACCTCTATACCTTATTAACCACATTAACAGAGGAATTAGGGTGGTTTACTGTGCTTGATCTAAAGGATGCCTTTTTCTGCATTCCCGTGCATAAGGACAGTCAAGAGCTTTTTGCTTTTGAATGGGAAAATCCTGAAACAGGGAGAAGAATCCAACTCATGTGGACAGTTCTACCCCAGGGCTATAAGAATAGCCCGACGATATTCGGAAACCAACTGGCAAAAGAACTGGAGGACTGGAGAAGGCAGCAACCAGAAGGAGTTGTCCTGCAGTATGTAGATGACATACTAATTGCTGCCAAAAGTCAGGACCAGTGCATCGAACTCACTGTAAGTCTTTTAAACTTTTTGGGACTAAGTGGGTATAGAGTCTCAAAAGAGAAAGCACAAATTGCAAAGGAAATAGTCATTTACCTGGGGCTTGAAATCTATCATGGACATCGACGGCTCAGAACAGATCAGTAAGAAGTCATCTGTTGTCTCCCAGAACCCCACACCGTACGAGAAATGCAGGTTTTCCTAGGAATGGTGGGATGGTGTCGCCTGTGGATAGCTGAATATGGGTTATTAGTCAAACCCCTATATGAAGCACTGAAAGCGGCCAAGGAAGGAGTCATAACATGAACAGATGAGATCAGAGCCACGTTTAAACAACTGAAACAATCTTTAATGTTAACCCCAGCACTGGGACTACCAGACCTAACTAAGCCTTTTGAACTGTTCACATATGAGCAACTAAATGTTGCTCTGGGGGACTGTTGCTCTGACCCTGGGAAACCAGCGAAGGGTTGTGGCCTACTTCTCCAAACAGCTAGAGAGTGTCAGCCAAGGATGGCCTGGGTGTTTGAGGGTTGTAGCAGCTATGGTTGTCTTGATCCGAGAGGCCCAGAAACTCACCCTTGGGCAACGCATTGTCATGTATGTACCCCATGCTGTCCAAGCTGTGCTTGAGCAAAAGGGGGGCCACTGGCTGTCCCCTAGCAGAATGTTCAAGTACCAAGCTGTGTTGTTGGAACAGGATGATGTTACCCTGAAAACAAAATCTATTGTAAATCCTGTTATGTTTTTGTCCTCAACATTGACTGACAGTGTGCCTGAGCATGACTGTTTTCAGACCATAGAGGAGACCTACTCCAGCAGACCAGACCTGAAAGATGTGCCTCTGGAAAACCCAGACTGGGAACTGTACATGGACGGAAGTAGCTTCACGTGGATGACAGGGTATGCTGTGACAACCAAGGACAAGGTAATCAAGGCGAAGGCCTTGTCAGTGGATGTGTCATCCCAAAAGACAGAACTGATTGCACTGACAAGAGCTCTAGAGCTGAGCAAAGGTAAGAAAGTGAATATCTGGACAGATTCTAAGTATGCATTCAGCATTGTACATGCCCATGGAGCCATCTGGAAAGAGAGAGGGCTACTAACTGCCCAAGGCAGTGGGATCAAACATGCCAGACCAAATCCATGCACTCCTGCAAAGTATTTGGAAGCCAGAAAAAGTATCTATTATGCATTGCAGAGTTCATCAAAAGGGGAAAACAATTCCCAAATTGGGAAATCATTTTGCTGACTAGGCTGCAAAAGGGGCTGTGGAAAAAGGCATTCTAGCAGTAGTTCCACAGAAAGAAATTGATTTGACAGGGTACACCCCAAAATATGATGAGAAAGACCACCAATTAATTAAGTCCCTTAAAGCTGAAATCAAAGAAAGTGGGTGGGCTGTTACACCAACAGGACAGGTTGTGGTCACACTCCCACTCCTTAGGGAAATAGCTCTGTAGGAACATGAGGCTACCCACTAGGGAATAGAAAACCTTCTAAAACACCTTAAGGAAGTGGTAATAGGGACAAGTATGACTGAAGTCGTGCAATCCGTAAGTGTGAAATCTGCAATCAGAACAACCCTGATACAACCAAGAGGGTGGTGCTAGGGGTAACAAAGGCTGGGAACCTTCCCAGAGATTATTGGCAAATAGATTTTGCTGAGTTACCACCAAGGGAGGGGTACAGGTACATACTTGTACTGGTTGACACCTTCAGTGGATGGCCTGAAGCTTACTCGTGTCGTACTAACACAGCAAGGGAGGTGGTAAAAGCTTTGCTCAATCACATAATTCCAAGGTTTGGTGTTCCTCTAGGAATGTCATCAGACAGAGGGACACATTTCATTGTAACAGTAGTGATGGAGGTATGTCGTGTCCTGGGAATTGTTTGGGATCTTCACATTCCCTATAGACCTCAGGCATGCAGCAAATTTGACCGCATGAATGGTACTCTTAAAATGCAAATTGGCAAAATTTGTCAGGAAACATCCATGTCATGGGTTCAGGCTTTGCCTCTAGCTCTGCTGAGGATTCGGATCCAACCAAAGTTGCTGGCAAAGGACCCTGGTTTCATTACTCCAGAGTTAAGAAAGTTTCAATTCCTGGAACAATCAGCAAAGCAGAACCTGACTCAGGTGAAGAGGATGTGGCATGGACTGTTTCTACTGTGTATGTTATCTGTACAGTCGGTAACTATGAATCAAGTTTGGGATCCAAAATTGCATGTGACCATAGTCCAAAAATGTACCTAAAATGCTCTGCAGAGATGACTGCTGGATTTGTACCCAAATACCAGCAGGTGATGGTAAAGATGGCACCTGGCCCCTTATTGGCCTTTTTTGCTAAATGAAGCAAACTTTGGTAGGTTGTCATAGTTTGTATTTTTAGCAAGGAATTTTTCTTTCCTTTCCTCCTGCCGTGTGTGTGTGCTCTGTATATTGCCCATTTAGTTGAACAAAGGAATCGTCCTGAGCCCCTAATGGTCGAGATTTGTTTCCTTGACAACGAAGGGAGGAGTTGGCTGGTGTGTGACTGGAAGGGGGTGGAGGCTGGGGGGGGAGGAGAGTCTCTCTTGCTGCCGGGGTGAGAGGCTGCTGCGGGCTGCAGACACTGCCGGGTTCCTTTGTCTCTTTCCTGTCGGAGGGGAACTCTGGCTGCTGCTCTTGGCTCAACTCTGGCTGACTGCAACCCTGCTTACAACAGACCCTAATCAGCTGAAGTTTGTGAGTTTTCTTCCATTGGGAGAACTTTCTGTTTTATTGCTGTTGTTTTCCTTCCCCTTCTTCCCCCCCCACCTGGCGGCAGCCAAGGATCTCACAGCGCTGCCTGGTGACGGGCACTGGACATTACAAGTTCTACTCCTTCAGTGATCCAACAGCGCCACCTGGTGACTACAATAGGACACTACAAGTTTTTTACACCTTCAGTGACCCAACAGCGCCACCTGGTGAATGGTACAGGACATTACAAATTTTGCATCTCCAGTGACCCGACGACGCCCCCTGCTGACTGTGGTTGGAACCGCACCAAAGGGTGCAAGAAATTGAACTATTTTCCTTTTGCCGGTTTATCGGTTTTGTTCTTGAAGGGGATTATTGGTGGGTATAGGAGTATTACTTAGTTATTTTACTTGGTTTTTTTCGTGTTCCTGTTAATACACACATACCTTTAAATAAAGGGCTGTTATTTTCCCTTTTCCATAATTTGTTTTTCTTCAATCGAAGCCTCTTAATTTTGGATTTATAATTGCTTGGAAAGAGAAGTTTGGGTCTTTTCCTCCTAATCCATCCTCAGCAAAAGACCCTTGTCTCATTTAAACTGGGACATAGGTCTATGTTAGAACTCCCAGGGACCTGGAGGCAACACCAGTTGCTGTTCTTACATAGACCAGAGTGGAAGAATTAATAACGATTTGGCTGCAATTCAGAACCAAACCAAAATTCTACATCAGGTGTCTCTGGATAATGTCTCACTGGGTTTGGGAGACATTGTCCACAAACTTACTTCATAGTTACAGAACTGGACCTGAATAAAACAACTGTTTCTATTAGTAATATACATAATTAATTTGTATAATAGCTCATTGCATGAACCAATGTTGTAGATGTTGGTCATGTCTTTTGAAAAGGATTAGATGTAAGTAGTAGAGATTGGACAAGATCTTTGAGTTTTGTCCAGTCTCTAAAGGGGGGACTGATGCCTTAGAGTTTTGATTTTTTTTTTAATTTTGTAGATATTAGAAGTAGTTATGTAGTAAATGTAGATTTTAAAGTAGCAACACATTATCCCTTACCCTTTAACACAGTAATTACACATAGAAAACCCTGTTACCCATTCCCATATCAATTCCCCTAAATTCCATTAACCTGTTTAGTCTCATTTTCAAGGTAGAATTGTAGAAAACACCCTAAAATCTGCGCAAGAAGATATAACCATAGACGCAACAACCTTCAGGCCCAGAGCTCTGGAAGGCCTCCAAGAACAGCACATGCTCTGAGGAAGATGAAGAAGAGGGGGTCCTAAACACCCCCAGAGTCAATTCCCGAAAGGCATGTCGAGGGGCAAAACCTAGGCAGTGGTTGGATGGGGATTGGGTGAAAATCATTATAAAAATTGTAAACACCTGTATCTGGGAGCATGCGGTGGTGGTATTCCTGGAAGCCAGGGGGCTCATTAAAACCTTTTGTATCCTTATCTTACCTCCTACCTAATTGGGCCTGGAGTCTTTTTTTCCTCCACAACCGTTTAGACAACAACTCAGAACAGCGCTGCCCCAGCTCTGCATGACCCTCTCTTCCAATAATGACTTTTCTGTTGCAACAGTCAGTATGTTAGAGGCAAAACATGCTTACATGCTTATACCTGGTCCTCCATAGTCTGTAGTTCCCTGGGTCTTCCCTCTTGCGCTATTTGTTCATTGGAATAATATTGGCTAGCTTTCAGTCAGCAGGGACATCCCCAAACACCCAAGACTTCTGGTAGATGATAGAGAGGGGTCCTGCCATAACTTTCAGTTGCTCCTCAAAGGAATTAAGCTGTGTTCTAAAAAGTTGACACAGCCGTCAGCCCAGCTGAAGTGCTTCTACACCAATGCACACAACAGGAGGAGTTGAAAGCCACTGTGCTGCTAGAAAGCTATGACCTAATCGAAAACTTGTGAGCCCCTGGTGGTCTAGTGGTAAAGGCGCGGCGCTGTCACCGCCGAGACCCGGGTTCGATTCCCGGTCAGGGCCACTCCCGGGCTGATGGAGCTCATTAACCCTTAATAGGCAATCCATCTACGTCCTGAGGACCTCGCTGCCACCGTCCAAGCTCGCTTGGCCCCGGCAGATGAACCTCTAGGATTAAAGGGTGGGCTCAGTTCCGCGCACACTGTGTCTCACCTAAAAAATCCAATGCGCAGGCTGGAAGGTGTAAAGACCTTCCCCGGATCTTCGCTCGCGAAGACTGGCCATTATTATAATCGAAAACTATGACTGGAACTTGATGGGACAAACTCCATGACTGGAGTGCAGCTATGGATGGCTGCTACCTATTCAGAAGGGACAGGTGAGGAAGGAGGGACAGAGAGGTTGCCCTCTACATCAAGAAATGGATAGATTGTGAAGAGCTGTCTCTGAAGAATAGACAAAAGTAGGTCAAAAGCTTATGGGTAAGAATTAGAGAGTGAGGCAATAAAGGGAACCTAGCAGTTGGTTGTCGCGGTTGAGGCGGGACACGACACAAAACCCGTGTGGATCCAGAGGCTGGAACACTTTATTGCACGATGTCTGCTGCTTTTATACACTTTTTAGGCTACACATGTCAATTCTCCACTGGTTCCCACATACATAAATATTCTTCCATTGGCCACTAACGGTGTTATATAACTCTGCTTACTGCGCATGTCACGAAACACATTTTGCTGTGTTCAGCACATTTTACCGGAAAACCATATTGTTACAACTTCCGGGTCCGGGCGTAATTCTCCCCTGAACAAAGGTTCCTGTTAACTTTAATTCTTCTCGAATCCCCCAGGCCAGCTGGGGGAGAACCACCACAATTCCCCCTGTTTTTGTATTAAAGAAACCACCAACGAGTGCCATCCATTGCGGGGCCCCTTGCAAGGGAGACACAAACCACAGCGATATCGATAATACAAAAACAACTAAACGAACAGGCAAGAGTTACAGTCCAGACAGTGCTTTCGTTATTAGTCCATGGCAGTAGCATTCAGTTGTCAGGTGTGGCCATAGATGGACTTCACGTATCTTGTGGGCGTGGTTCATCCAGTACAGGGCGGACACATCGAGCAGGTACCCAGCGTGGTCCTTCATCTGTGGAAACACAAGCATACCCTCTACCCCAAGTTAATAGTTCACACGGTTGAGACCACTGCCCTGTGTGCAAATCTTTTACCCTAACTTTCACCCCAGGGGAGACAGGTGTGGACTTTTGTAAGGAGCCAAAATGCCGGACCATGGGTGGATCCCACTGGCCCTCCGCGATGTTAACAAAATTGAGCACATAGGTAGCCTTAGCGAGGCGAGCTTCGGGGGTTTCCCCAGACATTCCCGCCTTCTGTTTTTCTAATTGACGCTTAAGGATACCATGTGCTCGTTCCACAATACCTTGACCCTGGGGAGAGTGAGGAATACCAGTGACGTGAGAAATTCCCCACATTCGGAGAAAAGATTGCACCCGGGAAGAGAGATAAGCAGGGCCATTATCAGTCTTAATTTGGTGTGGCACTCCACACGTAGAAAAGGCCCGCAGCCAATGGCGAATGACATCCCGGGCAGTTTCACCTGCATGGGCAGTAGCGACTATAACAGAGGAGAAGGTATCCACAGATACATGTACGCATTTCAAACGGCCAAATTCCGCAATGTGGGTCACATCAGTTTGCCAGATCTGTAAAGCTTGCAGCCCTCTCGGGTTAGTGCCATAAAAGGCAGGTACCGATTGACCTTGACAGTCAGGGCATGCAGCAATAATGGAGCGGGCTTCAGCAGACGTCAAATGAAACTGCCGTTCCAAGGCACGCCGGCTTTGGTGAAGAAATTGATGCGAAGTGATGGCCTGTTGACGAAGATCGGGCACTGGACCCAAAGCGGCTGGTGAAACAAGGCGATCTGCGCGAGCATTCCCCGTGGCGATGAAACCTGGCAAAGTGGTATGACTGCGCACATGTAAAATATAATAAGAATTAGTACGTTTTTGAATCGTTTCCCACAACAGACGAAGGACCCCAAACAAAAGGGCATTTGAAACCTCTCGAAGGACCGCTTTATCCAGGCGTCGAACTAAGCCAGCCACGTATGCAGAATCAGTGACTATATTGAGGGGGCAGGAAAAATGCTGAAACGCAATAGTAACTGCGCGTAATTCGACGACCTGGGGTGAACCTTCCTGGAGTTCGACAATGTGTTGCCAACTGTGACCATCGTGCCAAGTCACAGCAGCCTTGTTTGTCTTTCCGGACCCATCAGTAAATACAGTGGGTCCAGGCACAGGCGTTGTGCAAGAAAGCAGCTTCTGACTTAACGTGACTTGTTCGTGCAATTTACACAGGGGGTGGGAGGGTAAATGGTACTTAATAGTACCAGTATAATTGGTCAGTGCCGCTTGTAAGGCGGAACTGTTGGCCATGCACCATTCAAAATAGTCTAGTTGCACAGGAACTACAATGACCTCAGGGTCACGTGCAACAAGTTCCGTGCAACGGGTACGTGCTCTGACAATTAGCTGTGCCAGAAGCTCAAACAAACCGGGAGCTGTTTTCTTGGAGCGCACTGACAGGAAAAGCCATTCTAGCACATGCAGGGGATCTTGCCAGGCAGGGTTCCATTGTGCAATCATGGCAAAAGGAACCATGCTTTCGATAAGAATATACACATGAATTGCAACATCAGTGGCAATTCTCCATAAGTGTTTAGTTTGCATGCACTGTTCCACTAAAGCAATAACTTGCTTTGCTTGGGGGGTCAATTTCCGAGGAGCTCGAAGGTCAGAATCGCCTTTAAGAAGATCAAGTAAAGGCTGAATTTGGGATGGAGTCAGGCCAAGATAGGGACGCAACCAATTTATAGTCCCTGCCAATTTTTGGACATCATTTAGAGTCCTAATATTTGTTCCCAATTTGAGGGCCTGTGGCTGAACGGTACGTTCGAGTACCTTCATGCCAAGGTAAAGCCATGGCTGAGCACGCTGTACTTTCTCAGGAGCCACAATCAAACCATACTGTTTCAGAGAAGCATGGGTGTTGGACTCCATGGCAGACAGCATCTCACTGGAAGGAGCCGCTAGGAGGATATCATCCATATAATGGTAACAATACCCTTCCGGATAGGTCTCTCTAACAGGGCTCAAGGCCTGGGCAACAAACCATTGACAAATTGTGGGTGAATTTTTCATGCCCTGTGGCAAAAACTTCCAGTGATACCGTTTAGAAGGCTCAGCACGGTTTATCGAAGGAACAGTAAATGCAAACTTTTCCTTATCGTCTGCATGTAGGGGAATGGTAAAGAAGCAGTCTTTCAAGTCAATGATAACAATAGGCCAATTCATGGGAATCATTGTTGCCGAGGGTAACCCTGGCTGCAATGCTCCCATGGTAGCCATCACCTCATTGACTCGACGTAAATCCTGCAGGAGCCTCCATTTCCCTGATTTCTTCTTTATGACAAACACAGGAGTGTTCCATGGACTGTGTGATGGTTCGATATGACCTGCTTCCAACTGTTCTTTAACTAGAGTGTGCAGGGCAATAAGTTTCTCTTTGTTAAGGGGCCACTGTTCAACCCACACAGGCTTATCTGATAACCATTTTAAAGCTACTGTGGGTTGTCTCACACCCTGCATCACAGTGACCCCTAGGGAAAATCCGTAGTGAGACGGACTCCCCACTGAGAAAGGCAGTCCCGTCCCCACAAGTTCAAAGGTGCTGCAACCACATAGGGCCGAAGGGTGGCAGCCTGGCCCTCTGGGTTGGTGATGAGCACTGGTTTAGCCGCAAGAGACCCAGTGGAAGTACCTCCCAGACCTATAACAGCCTGAGAGGCCGGGACCAAGGGCCAAGAAGCAGGCCAGTCCTTTAGGGAAATGATGGTAATGTCCGCACCAGTGTCCAGCAAGCCAGATACCTTTGCTGTAGCGGGAGACGCGTGTGCCATACTCAGCACGCAGGTCATTTGAGGCCGACAGTCCTTCACAGTCATTGTCCAATGGACTTGAGGAACTCCAGTGGATCCAAATCCTCCTGTGCCTCGGGTGACATCTTTTGTCCTAGGAACACAGCTCATAAAGGGTATAAGTTGAGCAATGCACGTTCCCTTTTCAATACAAAGAGGGGGGGTGGGTGTCGATACCATGGCACATATCTGTCCAGTGTAATCGGCATCGATTACTCCGACATGCACCGTGATCCCCTGGATGGTAGCACTCGACCTACCAATTAGCAAGGCACTTAAGCCCCTCCCAATAGGTCCCCAAGCATCCAGAGGGACTTTATGAACCCCCATGGTGGAAATGGTTCCTGTTGAGGCTGTGGATACATCCATCTCGGCTGCTCCCCTCGTCTCTCCTGACAATCGGTTGCATAGGCCTGTGGTCTCTGGAAGTGCTGGGTTAGCTGATTGATCGGAGCAGGTGCTTGTGTCAGAGCGCGCTGCCTCGCGCTCACCTTCCCGTTTCCCGACAGCACATGTCCATCAGCGTGATGAGTTGACCGACAGTTCTTAGCAAAATGCCCTGCTTTCCCACATCTAAGGCAAGTTGTTATTGCTGACTGTGTGGGTGAATTCTTTTTTGATTTCCGGGAGCCCTTTTTACCGCAAGAGACACAGCGATGGCCTGTGGTATTAACCGCAGCCATAGCCTTAGCCAATGCAGCC
Source organism: Myiozetetes cayanensis (assembly GCF_022539395.1). Classification (NCBI taxonomy): domain Eukaryota; kingdom Metazoa; phylum Chordata; class Aves; order Passeriformes; family Tyrannidae; genus Myiozetetes; species Myiozetetes cayanensis. The sequence goes on from NW_026088137.1 coordinate 11,545, forward strand.
ATCTGGTAGTCCACTGAGTCTACTTTTGAACATGCTTGAATCATATCATCAAGTGAGGCATCATCTGGTAAAGTATGAAGGATCTTCCGACAGTCTGCATTGGCATTGTCTCTTGCTAACTGTTTCACCATGGCATCACGCAGATTAGCATCATAAATCTGCTTCTCCACAGAAGCCAGCAGTCTCTCAACAAAAGGCAAATATGGCTCATTAGCACCTTGCCTAATAGAGGCATATCTGGGTTTAGGAGCTGACAGCTCAGCAGTACGAAAAATTGCCTCCATGCCTACAGCTTTAACTTGCTCTAATACTAAAGGAGGCCATTGTGCCTGATGTTGAGGGTTAGAAAACTGTCCTGTACCAGTAAGGACATCACCACCATTTCCATACCGGGGGTCATCTTGAGGCCATTGCAAATTTCTTAATCCCTGTGCTGCAGCCCTTTTAAACCAGACTGACTGGAATACTGAGAATTGCACCGGGGGAAATAGAATCTGGGCAAGCATCTGTATATCATATGGGGTCATTTCCTCCATAGCCAATAGCCTAAGCATACGCATAGTAGGGGCCGAGTTGGACCCATACTGCACTGCTGTTTTTTGTAACTCCTGAATCACCTTCCATGAAAATGGGCGGTGCTCATCAGGCTGTCCACTAGCTGGATCCCCCCTCACCACCGGGAAAGCCCCAGCCTCCCCACTTGGTAAGCAGGCTACCTGATGAGAAGCACCCTCCCACGGGGCATCAATCTGATCTGCTAACTCCCAATTTCCCTCTTGCATCGCCCGAGCTTTGACCTTTTGCCAGAATGTTAAAGGATCACGGGGCCGGACGGTAACTTGTGCAGGGGGCAGCTTCCACTTTCGAGAAGGCTTGTGACGGACGATACTGCTTTGTGCCTTTTGTGATTGTACAGGCACGAAAGCGTCCTCCTCAGATGTCTCCTCCTCACTTTCATCAGAATGGCTATCAGATCCCGATGGCAGAGGAGGATACATAGGAGGATCAGAAGGCTCTGGGAGGTGTTTATGAGCCTTCTTGCCTTTGGCCTTGCTGATTTTTGCAGGAGAAGTTTTTGCCAATTCCTGCGGAGATTTATAGGACCTACCCTTGACCGCAGGGGACCTAGGTCCGTATATCTCATCTGAATCGTCCCATAACAGCCCCCGTTTTTCTGAACGAAACCCTTTTACCTTTGAAAGTTTTGCCCCCCCCACCCTTAGAGGGGGGAGGAGGTGAAACTAAGGGAGTTTCGCTCTCACAAGGTTCGAGCGGAGGGGCCGAGGGAGTCACAGCAGGAGAGCTGGCAGCAGCAGGATTTACAGGGGGAGGATTTGTGATATCAGGAGTTACAGAGTTCCCAGAACTTTTCCCTTGAGCATTCCCAGAGATCTCCCTAGGAGTTTCTGTGGAAGCTCCTGTAGAAGCTTCTCTAGGGACAGCAACCGACACTGCCCCAGAACCTCCTGATTTTTATGGTCTTGCAGTGTTTCCCTTAACACCCGCCATGTAGTTAGTAATTGTACTGCTCTCTCATCTCCGTGTGTGGATGCTTCAAATAACCGACGGCCTAAATCATCCCACACAGATTCACTAAAGGCAACCTCAGAGGTTGCCTGAAAACCCTGGTCTTTGCTCCACTTCAACATTTTTTGTAGGAACAAGGCACTCATCTTAACTCCATGTTCTTCCAACAGCATTTGCCACATTTGAATGATAGTTTCATCCTCTTTGGACAACATGGAACCCATTTTTGCTCCGGTGGCTCACCTGTTTTTTAAACAGGTGTCTCAAAAATATTTTTGGCCGGCCTATGAACGTTTGAACGGCCTTGTCGTTCTTATTAGCTACACCGGAGTTTATTTGAACGTTCTTATTTGAACGGCCTTGTTGTTCTTATTAGCTACACCAGAGTTTTCCCGCCTCCAACAGCTCTCTCGAAGCTGTCTTTCTCCGTCCTCGTTCGGGACGTGTAACTATTTACTTGACCAAGTTAGAGGACTAACTTACAGAAATTACTTTAGACTGTAAGGCAGTTTAGCGAAGAGAAAATTAAGCAGCAACAAAGGCAGAATAGCAAAACAGTAGTACGGCAATATAGCAACTAAAGTTTGCAGCCGCAGGGGTTAAAAACCCCAGCCACAACTCTGTTACTCAGCTATCGTTGTTACCTAGCAACGGGCCAGCAGGCGCAGCTCAGCTCAGATTCCTCAGCTCGGCTTGGCTGGCGAAAGCAGGCGGGGGGGCAGAGGCGGCAGCAAAAGCAAAGGCGGAGTTTTCAAAAAAGCAAGCAGCAAATGCAGACTCCAAGTTCGATCTCCTCAGCTCCGAGTTAGCAAACTAAGCTGCTGCGGCAGACGATTGCAAAAAGCCTGGCTGCTCTGTAACAAAACCGGAGGCAGAGGTAAGGCGGAGACCTCTCCTCTTTCGGTTCAGCAGAAGAGCAGCGGCAGAGGCTGCCACAGCAAACAGCGCTGACCCCAAGCCCCGGGTCTGCCGTGCTGCGTCTCTGTTTCGTCTTCTGCAGATTGCCGGTCAGGGCTCGCTCGGCGGCAAAGTCCAGGTCTTCTTTTTCGCTGCTTCTTCTCTTTGCTCTTCCTCCGTTGATCGCGTCGGGGTCTCCAATTGTCGCGGTTGAGGCGGGACACGACACAAAACCCGTGTGGATCCAGAGGCCGGAACACTTTATTGCACGATGTCTGCTGCTTTTATACACTTTTTAGGCTACACATGTCAACTCTCCACTGGTTCCCACATACATAAATATTCTTCCATTGGCCACTAACGGTGTTATATAACTCTGCTTACTGCGCATGTCACGAAACACATTTTGCTGTGTTCAGCACATTTTACCGGAAAACCATATTGTTACAACTTCCGGGTCCGGGCGTAATTCTCCCCTGAACAAAGGTTCCTGTTAACTTTAATTCTTCTCGAATCCCCCAGGCCAGCTGGGGGAGAACCACCACAGTTGGTGTCTACTACAGGCCATCTTATCAAGGGGACTCTGTTGCTGAAGTCTTCTTGGTCCAACTACAGGGCTCATCATGTTCACAGGCACTCATCCTGCTGGGGGACTTCAACCACCCAAGCATCTGCTGGAAAAGTAGCACAGTGAGCTGTAGGCAATCCAGGAGACTCCTGTGATGGAGGTGACTGCATGGAGGATGAATCGTACCTGCTGTGGAAGAAAGAGTTTCTTGAGGAGAAGAGCAGTGACCCTGTCTTTGTCTAATGGACTGTTTGCAGGGACTGTTTGGCTAAAACCTATAGTTAAGTTGATGCTATTGTTTCAGGACATGTTCAGGCATGTTCCCTTGTGTTGCTGTAAAGTTTTCTCCTATTGGACAACTTACTGCGATGTATGTGTCCTACCTGTAATAGTTAATAAAAGCAAAGATAAATAATTTGCTAATCAAATTATCTTTGCAATGTTAGTGTTGGTGGTTAGTTTGAATTACAAGTGTCAAACCACAATGTTATGTTACTATGGAAAGCTATATCTTACTATGTTAAACAAGTTCTGAATGTAAGTTTTAAATGTGCCTGTAAAGATATGAGTAAAAGGGGCGTACCCGAGAGGCGCAGCCCCCGGCACAGCCTGTCACAGCCGAGCGAGGAGTGGCAGAGCATCCGCAGCAGCAAGTTGCCCCGGGCGAGGAGCTGGTCCGAGCGAGGAGCCACTCGCCCCGCTGCGAGAGCAGCCGCTGCCATCCGAGGACCGCCTCCATCTGGGACCTGCCGCCCGTCATCCAGGTGCCGCCTAAAGGGGAGGGAATAGTGGCACATATAAAAGATCATTGCACGTTTTTGGTGGGAGGACCGTTGGTGGAATAGGAGTTTCCCCCGGTCTCCCAGCGAGTTATTTTGCTTATTTGCTTTTAATAAATTTCTGATATATTTTAAAAATATATCTGGTCTTTTGACTATAACAATTTGGTGCTGTGTCTCAGATTTGGATCCCTGTGCGGTGGGATTCTCCCTCTGGGAGGGAGCCCCTGTCTCTGTTGGACGGCTCAGGAGGGACTCCCGCAGCACAGATTCCAAATATTCAACCGAAATTTTGAAGGCAAATAAGCAAATAAACTACTGCAGTTTCCTGTAATTTTCGTGCACGAACTCCGGATGAAGACTTGCTCGGGGAGAGAGCGAGTGATTAGGGGACCCCCTCCAGCTTGGAGTCGGGTTGGGCCACTCAAGTCGAGTGAAGACTTACTCGGTAGTAGTAAGTATAATAGTGAGTTCTGTCCGGTTGGGGAAGAGACCGTTCGTAGGAGCTGAACAAAGACTTACCCAGGGAGAGGTAAGTATTTTGCGGACCCCCCTTTCAGTTGAGAGGGGGTCCCGGAGTGCGAATAACTGAGATGTCCATTGGGACGAAGCGAGTGTGGACCTTCTGATAGTGCGTTTCCCATATCCCGCGAGGGACCGGGCCACGAAAGAGGAGAAGCGAATGAAGTGTGTGTGTGTGTGTAAGCACTCCGGAAGATGGGACAAATAATGAGTAGAATTTTTGCTCCCATGGGTAATTCTGAGGTGGAATTGCCTGAAATACCCATGGACAGTCCCTTGGGAATAATGATAAGATACTGGAATGATTACCCCTCTGGAGGAGGGAAGTCAAGGGAGAAAATGGTACATTATTGTACGGAAGTCTGGGGAGGAAAGCAGATAAGGCGAGACCATTTATATTGACCAGTCTGTGGCGCATTTGAGGACTGGATTTGCCAGGCTCTGAACATCTATGTTAATAGTAAGGAACCCTTCTGTTCAGAAGAGAGCGAATACGCTAGCATATGGATTAGGTCAGACACTAGAACCCTGTTTGGGAACTTTCCATACATCCCGTCTGTACCTGCTCCTGTAATGATCCCTCAGCCCACTGTTATAACAGGACCGGCCCCGTTGCCATCCTGTCCTGCCCCCTCTGCTGAGGCGAGGGAGTTGTTGTTTTATTCCGTCCCTGCCGCTGCGTGGGAATTTTCCCATTACCCTCCCCCCTCTGCCAAGGCAAGGGACCTGCCATTTTGTCCCGCCCCCGCCGCCGCGCGGGAACTATTACCCTATCCCGCACCTTCTGCCCTGGTGCTAGACTGCTCCCCCTCCCCTGCCGCGGTACCAGAACTCTGTTCTCCATCCACACTCCCGGTTATTGAGCAAATGCGGCTATACCCTTTAAGGGAGATTGCCATGGGAGGACGCCAACAAGGGATAGGATTCGTGTCGGTCCCCTTAAATTCAGGGGATGTTAGAGAATTTAAAAAGGAAATGGGGAATTTATTAGAAGACCCCCTAGGTGTAGCTGAGAGGTTCGATCAATTTTTGGGTCCTAATATATACACATGGGATGAAACGCAGGTGTAATAGAAGGGTTAACTTTGTTCATAAAATCTTATGTGTATAAAGGAATAAGGAATTTTTGTTATAATTCAACAAGATAAGTTTCATGGACATCCTGCTAATCAAGCAAGTATCAGTAAAAATAATTGCAGACATCTTGCTAAACAAACAAGTATCAGTACTAGTAAAATTTACAGCTGATAAGAACTGCATCTTTTATCTCTGACAAATCCCAGATGACCACTCAGCAACAAGCCACGAACTCAAGCCATAAAGCAATCGCATTCAAAACTCGGGATTTGGAAATGTATAAAAAGGAACATTTACTACATTTGGTGTGTGCCTCGGCAGGGCGCTTGCCCTCCAGGCCACCCAGCGCTGTTTTGCTTTATTATTGCTTGCTTAATAAATTTATCAGTGTTTAATTGGAATTGAGTTGTCTAAATTCTTATACTAACTTATAACAATTTTGGTGCCGTGACCCGGGATCCAATTTGCTTTGGTGTGGACTCCTGCAGAACAGGGAGGCGCCCTATCTCTGGATAGCCCTGCTCTGAAGGCTGTTCTCACCAAACTCTGGATCAATGAACCTAATAAAATTTCGATAATAAAGCAAAAAAATCTGCAGACCCCTTAAATTTTGTGCACGAAGACCAAACGAAGACCCCAGGGAGGGGTAAGTATAGAGTTTTCTTTTTTGGTGAGCCGTTTGGTTGGGGAGGTGATCCTAAGGTGTTTCTACAACACTGCTAAATCCCCTGTTACACACCTCCCCCCATCCCCTCTGCAGATCTCACTGCCTTATCAGATCAGAGGTGTGAAAATCCCGAAAGCACTAAAACTTGTAGGAAGAAATAGACATCCCTAAAAGAAGTCAAAACTTTATTATTAGAAAACCTCTTGGGAATAACAAAACAGTTAAACCAAATTTTAAAACCTAATATCTATACCTGGGAGAAAATACAATCTAACAACCCTCCCAGTGGGAACTGTAACTCAGCCCTAAATTGGCAACACATAACTAATTATTATACTTCATTAATCTGGGGACTTTAAGTAACTAACCCCCATGAACAAAATATAATAGCATTAGAAAATGAACAAAAAAAATGAAACACCTAAAACATAGTTAAAAAGACTAAAGAAAAATTTACAACAATATTTAGGCAATAATCCTAACACCCCAACTAGTCAAATATTACTAATAATCTACTTTATAAATCATACCTAAAATAATATATATAAAAAAAAAAAAACCTAAAGAAATTAGGTGAGTAGCAAAACAGAGGCCTCAAAAACTTACTAAAAGAAGCCCAAAAAGTATATATGAACAGGCCTCAGCAAATTGGCCCAAAAGTCCAAATAATAAAATGGTTTTTATTGTAAGAAAAAACAAAAAAAGTTATCTAAAAAGAAATTGTCCAAAAAGACAGAAAAACCTAAAAGCATTTAATTAAGCTGAAAATGATAAAAAGTGTCAAGGACTTTATTATTAAATTCCTGAGACTAAATCACCATACCAAACTCTTGATAAAACTAAATTAAAACCCCAGGACGAAGAATATAACAAATCCTAGTAAATATTAAAACTAATCAAACATATATAATCAAAATTCCCCAAAGTTATAAAACTAAAGAAAAAAAAAAAAGGCAGTTAAAATAAATGAAAAAAAAAAAGGGAAAAATGTACCAAGCTTCTCATAAAACAAGTTTAAATCTAAGAACAAAAATCGTGCCAAAATTGAGACCACAGTGTCAAAAACTGAGAAAAGAAAAGGGAGGGGGGAGAGAGAGAGAGTGCTAAAGAAACGGT
>NW_026088138.1:0-18996 GCF_022539395.1 Myiozetetes cayanensis
GACTTTGGGGTGACTCCCTGGGTTTTTGGGGTCCCCGGTCTCATTTCTGGGGTCCCTGAGCCTGTTTTAGTCCCCCAGGGGTGTTCCCGGAGCCGCAGCAGGACCCGGTGATCGCCATCGCGGCCGTGGCGCTCCGCCAGGGGGCGCGCGAGCCCTTCCTGCGCGCGGTGTTCACGCTGCTCCCGTGCGCCCCCTTGCGGGGCGCGGCCGTGCGGAGCTTCGACACCGAGCGGGACCTGCTGCAGGTGGGGGGAATTTTGGGGGGTTTGGGGGACATGGGGGGTTGGGGGGTCTAAAGGGGTCAGGTGGGGTGGGGGAGTGTGGGGAAGTTTGGGAGGGTTTGGGGTGGTTTGGAGCGAGTTTGGAGGGTCTAGGGGGTACCTGCAGGTTGGTGGGGATTTTGGGGACCTGGGGGGTTGGGGGGTCTAAAGGGGACCGGGGGGTGTGGGGGCAGTTTGGGATGTTTGGGGTGTTTTGGAGCGAGTTTGGGGGGTCTAGGCGGGGTACCTGCTGCAGGTTGGGGGATTTTGGGGGGACCTGGGGGGGTTGGGGGTCTAAAGCGGGGCCAGGGGGGTGTGGGGGCAGTTTGGGAGGGTTTGGGGTGGTTTGGAGCGAGTTTGGGGGGTCTAGGGGGTACCTGCTGCAGGTGGGGTGGGATTGGGAGTTACACGGGGGATCTAAAGGGGGTTTGGGAGGGTCTGGGGGCGATGTGGGTGGCACCTGGGGGGTTTGGGGGTCTGAGGGGCTCAACAGGATGGTCTGGAGGAGGGTTTGGTGTCCCTGGGGGTTTTGGGGTCCCCTGACCCCCTGTGCCTCCCCAGTCCTGGGCCGAGTTCGTGCGGATCGTGGACCCCGACGTGATCACGGGGTACAACATCCACAACTTCGACCTGCCCTACCTCATTGAGAGGGCCAAGGTGCTGCAGGTGAGACCCCGGGACCCCAGGGACCCCCTGAACCCCAGAGACCCCACAGACACAGGGACCCGGAGACCCCAGGACCCCTGAGACCCCAGAGACCCCACAGCCCCCACCTGCCCTACCTGACAGAGAGGGCCAGGGGCTGCAGGTGAGACCCCCGGGCCCCCTCACCTGTCTCCCCGTGCCCCCAGACCCCCAGGCCCCTGAGGAGCTCCCCAAGCACCCGAGGAGCCCCCAGACCCCTGACCTGTCCCCCACACCCCGTGCCCCCCAGGTGGAGTCGTTCCCGTACCTGGGCCGGGTCCGGGGGTCCCCTCGGGGGTCCGCGACGCCGCCTTCCAGTCCCGCCAGCTCGGCCGGAGAGAGGGCAAGGTGGTCACCACCCCGGGCAGGGTCACCCTGGACATGCTGCAGGTCAGGGGGGATTTGGGGAGGTTCTGGGGGGATTTGGGGGAGTTCTGGGGGGATTTGGGGGCACAGGGAGGCAGGGTCACCCTGGACATGCTGCAGGTCAGGGGGATTTGGGGGGCACAGGGAGGGCAGGGTGGTCACCACCCCAGGCAGGGTCACCCTGGACATGCTGCAGGTCAGGGGGATTTGGGGGGGTTCTGGGGGATTTGGGGGGCACAGGGAGGGCAGGGTCACCCTGGACATGCTGCAGGTCAGGGGGGGATTTGGGGGGGTTCTGGGGTGGTCCTGGGGAGGGTTTTGGGGTCCTGGGGTTTTGAGGTGCCCCGAGGTGGTTTTGGGGTGCCCCAGGGTGGGTTTTGTGGTGCCCCAGGGTGGGTTTCGGGGTCCCTGAAGGCGGTTTTGGGGTGCCCCAGGTGCTGCTGAGGGAGCACAAGCTCCGCTCCTACTCCCTCAACGCCGTCAGCGCCCACTTCCTGCACGAGCAGAAGGAGGACGTTCCCCACGGCATCATCACCGACCTGCAGGTCTGGGGGGTCCCTGAGGGGTCCCTGAGGGGGTTTGGGGGTCCCCAGGACTGTCCCAGCCATGATAATCCTTGTCCCTGATGTCCCAGTGATGTCCCCAATGTGCCATTGATGTCCCAAATGTCCCCCCAGAATGGTGACCCCCAGACTCGCCGCCACCTCGCCCTGTACTGCCTGAAGGACACTGAGCCCGTGTCCCCAGTGGTGTCCCCAATGTCCCAGTGATGTCCCCAATGTCCCCAATGGTGTCCCCAATGTTCCCAATGGTGTCCCCAATGTCCCCAATGTCCCCAACGGTGTCCCCAATGTCCCAATGGTGTCCCTGTTAATGTCCCCAGAACGGTGACCCCCAGACGAGGCGCTGCCTCGCCCTGTACTGCCTGAAGGACACTGAGCCCCTGTCCCCAGTGGTGTCCCCAATGTCCCAATGATGTCCCCAATGTCCCCAATGTCTCAATGGTGTCCCTGTTAATGTCCCAGTGATGTTTCCAATGTCCCCAGTGGTGTCCCCAATGTCCCAGTGGTGTCCCTGTTAATGTCCCCAGAATGGTGACCCCCAGACCCGCCACCGCCTCGCCCTGTACTGCCTGAAGGACGCTGAGCCCCTGTCCCCACTGGTGTCCCCAATGATGTCCCCAATGTCTCAGTGATGTCCCCATTGCTGTCCCCAGAACGGTGACCCTCAAACCAGACGTCGTCTCGCCCTGTACTGCCTGAAGGACGCGGTGCTGCCGCTGCGGCTCCTGGAGCACCTGATGGTGCTGGTGACGCAGGTGGAGATGGCCCGGGTGACAGGGGTGCCCCTGAGCTACCTGCTGACCCGGGGACAGCAGGTCAAGGTGGTGTCACAGCTCCTCAGACAGGTGAGGGGACATTGGGGACACCTGGGGGGACAGGGGGGTGACAGGGGTGCCCCTGAGCTACCTGCTGACCCGGGGGCAGCAGGTCAAGGTGGTGTCACAGCTGCTCAGACAGGTGAGGGGAGCACCTGGGGGACAGGGGGGTGACAGGGGGACACCTGGGGGGACAGGGGGATGATAGGGGGACACCTGGGAGTACAGGGGACACCTGGGATGATAGAGGACACCTGAGGGGACAGGAGGATGGAGGACACCTGGGGGTACAGGAGGGTGACAGGGGTGCCCCTGAGCTACCTGCTGACCCTGGGGACAGCAGGTCCAGGTGGTGTCACAGCTGCTCAGACAGGTGAGGGGACACTGGGGGGACAGGGGGGGCACAGGGTGGGCACAGGGGGACACCTGGGGGGGACAGGGGACACCTGAGGTATCTGCTGACTCAGGAACAGCAGGTCCAGGGTGTTGTTGGGGTCTTTCCTGGGGGTATTTGAGGTGTTTGGGGGTGGTTTTTGGGGGCGTGTTGGGTTGTTTTTGGGGGAGGTTTCAGAGTGGGTTTCAGAGGGGTTTTGGGGGGTTTGGGGCGTTTCAGGGTGGGTTTGGGGGATGGGGGATTTTGGGGTGGGTTTTGGGGTGTTTCGTGGGTTGGGGGAGGTTTGGGGTCAGGTCAGTTTGGGGAGGGGTTTCAGGGTGGGTTTGGGGGTGTTTCAGGGTGGGTTTTGGGGTGTTTTGGGGGTGTTTTGGGGTGACTCCCCTCTCCCCAGGCCATGCAGGAGGATTTGCTGCTGCCAGTGGTGAAACCTGAGGGGGGGGAGGACTTCGAGGGGGCCACGGTCATCGAGCCCCTCAAGGGGTGAGTGGGGACCCCAAAACCCCTCCTGGGACCCCCTCAAACCCCCTGGGTCTTCCCCCCAGGCCCCCTGGGACTCCCCAAACCTCACCCAAACCCCCCCTGTGCCCCCAACCCCTGTGCCAAACCCCCCCTGTGCCCCCCCAGGTACTACGACGTCCCCATCGCCACCCTGGACTTCTCGTCCCTGTACCCGTCGATCATGATCGCCCACAACCTGTGCTGCACCACCCTACTCCCCCCTGGGGGGACACAGAGATATGGGTACACTGGTTATACTGGTTTATACTGGTTATACTGGGTTATACTGATTATACTGGGATCGATTGGTTGTACTGGGTTATACTGGTTGTACTGGGTTATACACACTGGCATCGCCCACAGCCTGTGCTACACCACCCTGCTCCCCCCTGGGGGTCCCCAGCGCTTTGGGTATGCTGGTTATACTGGTTTATACTGGGAGAGACTGGGGGACTGATTGTGTCAGGTTATATGTGGTTATATTGGTTATACTGGGGTGGACTGGATTATGTTGGTTCTGTGGAGTTGTACTGGTTGTACTGGGTTATGCTGGGAGGGCACTGGGAGGGGGATTGGGAGGACCTGGGAGGAGGACGGGGGGTCACTGGAATGGACTGGGGGGTCACTGGGATGGACTGGGGTCACTGATGGACTGGGGGATCACTGGGAGTGCTCTGGGGTACACTGGGATGGACTGGGGTCACTGTGACTCCCTGACCCCCTTTGTGTCCCCCCCAGGCTGGCCCCTCCGAGTTCATCCGGACCCCACGGGGCAGTCTCTTCGTGACCCCGACGTGCGCAGGGGGTCCTGCCCCGCGTGCTGCAGGGGCTGCTGGCGGCCAGGAGCAGGTCTGGGGGCTTTGGGGGCTTTGGGGGTCCCTGGGAGGTTTGGGGGTGTCTGGGGGTTGGGGTCCTGCCCCGTGCTGCAGGCTGCTGGCGCCAGGAGCAGGTCTGGGTCCTGGGGTGTTTGGGGGTCCCTGGGGGCTTTGGGGTTTTGGGGTCCTGCCCCGCGTGCTGCAGGGGCTGCTGGCGGCCAGGAGCAGGTCTGGGGGGGCTTTGGGGGGTCCTGTTAGGGGGTCCTGGGGGTGCTTTGGGGGTCCTAAGGGGTGTTTGGGGGTTCCTGGGGGTTTTGGGGTCCTGTGGTCTTCGAGGTTTTGAGGTCCAGGTGCCAGGTGTCTCTCTGCTGTCAGGGTGAAGGCAGCCCTGGCCCAGGAGCAGGGGTGGGTTTGGGGCTCAGGTGAGCTCAGGTGAGGTTCAGGAGATCTCAGGTGAGCTCAGGTGAGCTCAGGTGTGTCAGTGATGTTCAGGTGAGCTCAGGTGAGGCTCAGGAGAGCTCAGGTGAGCTCAGGTGAGGTTCAGGTGAGCTCAGGAGTCCCTCCCCGCAGGGTGAAGGCGGCCCTGGCGCAGGAGCAGGACCCGGCGCGCCGGCAGGTGCTGGACGGGCGGCAGCTGGCACTGAAGGTCAGCGCCAACTCCGTGTACGGCTTCACCGGGGCACAGGCGGGAGGCTGCCCTGCCTCGAGGTATCACAGGTGAGACTCACCTGGGCACACCCAACACACCTGGGCACACCTGGGCACACCTGGGACACACCCAACACACCTGGGACACACCCAACACACCTGGGACACACCCACTGCACCCCCCCATTCACTGGGGCACAGGCGGGGAGGCTGCCCTGCCTCGAGGTATCACAGGTGAGAGGCACCTGGGCACACCTGGGACACACCTGGGACACACCTGGGACACACCTGGGCACACCTGTCCCTCACCTGTCCCTCTCCTGTGCCCCCATCAGAGCGTGACAGGGTTCGGGCGCCAGATGATCGAGAGGACGAAGCAGCTCGTGGAGGAGAAGTACGGGGGGCAGGGGGGGCACCCTGCCCAGGTAAAGGTGAGGGGATGGGGGGGGGGCACCCTGCTAGGTAAAGGTGAGGGGGCAGGGGGGCACCTGCCAGTAAGGTGAGGCAGGGGGCTTGGGGGCACCTGCCCAGGTAAAGGTGAGGATGGGGGCTTAGGGGGGCACAGAGGGGGCTGGGGCACCTGCCGGTAAGGTGAGGGGGCAGGGGGCACGCTGCCTCAGGCACCTTTTGGGGTCCCTGATGCTGATTTTGGGGTCCCAGGTGGTCTATGGGGACACAGACTCCGTGATGTGACCCTGGGGGGTTTTGGGGTCCCTGATACTGATTTTGGGGTCATTAACAGTGTTTTTGGGGTCCCAGGTGGTGTACGGGGACACGGACTCCGTGATGTGCCGCTTGGGGGTGCCGTCAGTGGCCAGGGGGTTTTGGGGTGGTTGGGGGTTTTGGGGTCCCTGATGCCGTTTTTGGGGTCCGTGATGTCAGTTTTGGGGTCCCAGGTGGTGTACGGGGACACGGACTCCGTGATGTGCCGCCTGGGGGTGCCGTCGGTGGCCGAGGCCGCGGATTTGGGGCGCGAGGTGGCCTCGTGGGTGTCGGGGCATTTCCCGCCCCCCATCCGGCTCGAGTTCGAGAAGGTGCGGCCGGAGGACCCCAAAATGGGGGGGCAAAATATGGGGAGGGGTCCCAAAATATGGGGGTTCCCAAATATGGGGGGGATCCAAAATATGGAGGGACCCCAAAATATGGGGAGGGACCCCAAATATGGGGGGGGGTTCCCAAAATATTGGGAGGGGGGTCCAAAATATGGGGGGGTGTCCCCAAATCCAGGGGGAGGGTCCTGAGACCCCCCCAGGGCGTTTCCGTGTCCCTGAAGGGGTTCCCAGAGGGGTCTCTGGGGGGGGAGGTCCCCATGTCCCTAAAGGGGTCCCTGGGGGGGTCCCTGTGTGCCCACAGGACTTCTCTGGGGTGTCCCCAAATCCCAGGGGGGTGTCCCCTGACCCCCGGTGTGTCCCCCCCAGGTGTACTGGCCGTACCTGCTGATCAGCAAGAAGCGCTACGCCGGCCTCTGCTTCTCGGGGGGCCCGGGGACCCCCCCAAAACTCGACTGCAAGGGGCTGGAGGCCGTCAGGAGGGACAACTGTCCCCTGGCTGCCAACCTGGTCACCGCCTGCCTCCGCAGGATCCTCCTGCACAGGTGGGACCCCCAGGACGGGGGGAGACCCCCAGGGTTGGGGGAGGAACACCTGGAAAACTGGGGGGAGATAGAGGGGAAATTGGGGGGGAAACAGCCCCAAAATTGGGGGGTAAATGGGGACATGGGGGTCCCCAACCCAACCTGGTCACCGCCTGCCTCGGGAGGATCCTCCTGCACAGGTGGGACCCCCAAAACCCCCCTAGCCCTGTTTTTGCTCCCCAGGGACCCCCAAACCCCCTCAGACTCCCAAATTTGCCCCCGGGGACCCCAAACGCCCTCAGACCCCCATTTCTCCCCAGGGACCCCCGAGGGGGCCGTGGCCCACGCCCAGGACGTGGTTTGGGACCAAGGGACCCACTCCCCAGGACCCGAGGGCCTGGCCAAACGTGGGACCCCATTTCTCCCCCCAGGGACCCTGAGGGGGCCGTGGCCCACGCCCAGGATGTGGCTTGGGACCCCCAAACCCCAAAAAGGGACCCCATTTCTCCCCCCAGGGACCCCGAGGGGGCCGTGGCCCACGCCCAGGACGTGGTTTGGGACCCCCAAAGCCCCCCTGACCCCATTTTTGCCCCTCAGGGACCCCGAGGGGGCCGTGGCCCACGCTCAGGACGTGATCTCGGACCTGCTGTGCAACCGCATCGACATCTCCCAGCTCGTCATCACCAAGGAGCTCACCCGGGCGGCCTCGGCCTACGCGGCCCCACAGGCCCATGTCAGGCTGGCTGAGAGGTTTGGGACCCCAAAAACCCCAGTGGGAACCCCAAAAACCACCCTGGGAACAACCCTGAACCCAAAAACCCCAATGGGAACAACCCTGAACCCCAAAAACCACCCCTGAACCCCAAAAAACCCCCTGGAGCTCACCCGGGCGGCCTCGGCCTACGCAGCCCCACAGGCCCATGTCAGGCTGGCTGAGAGGTTTGGGACCCCAAAAACCCCAATGGGAACCCCAAAAACCCCAATGGGAATGACCCTGAACCCCAAAACCCACCCCTGAACCCCAAAAAAACCCCCTGGAGCTCACCCGGGCGGCCTCGGCCTACGCAGCCCCACAGGCCCACGTGCGGCTGGCTGAGAGGTTTGGGACCCCAAAAACCACCCTGGGAACCCCAAAAACTCCAATGGGAACCTCAAAAATCATCCCTGAAGCCTAAGAAACATCCCTAAACCCCAAAAACCACCCCTGAACCCCAAAAACCATCCCCAGACTCCAAAACCCCCAATGGGGAACCCCCTGAACCCCCAAAACCACCCTGGGAACAACCCTGAACCCCAAGGAGCCCAAGGGGAGCTCCGTTTTGGGGGGCATTTGATCCCATTTTTGGGGTGATTTATCCTATTTTTGGGGTGATTTATCCTATTTTTGGGGTGATTTATCCCATTTTGGGGTTGATTTATCCCATTTTGGGGTGTTTTTCAGGCTGAAGCAGCGGGACCCGGGCAGTGCCCCCTGAGCCCATTTTTGGGTGGTTTTGCGTTAATTTATGGTGTTTTTGGGTTAATTTATGGTGTTTTGGGGTTAATTTATCCCATTTTTGGGGTGTTTTTTCCAGGCTGAAGCAGCGGGACCCGGGCAGTGCCCCCGTGCTGGGCGATCGCGTCCCCTACGTCATCGTCAGCGGGGCCCGGGGGGAGGCCGCCTACACCCGGTCTGAGGTCACCCCAAGACCCCCCCAAACCCCCCTGTTTGCCCCAGGATCCCCCAAACCCCTCTAAAGCCCTCCCAACCCCCATTTCCCCCAGGACCCGGTGTACGCCCTGGAGCAGAACCTGCCCATCAACACCCGACCCCCAAACCCCTCTAGGACCCCCAAATCCCCCAAACCCTCCCAAACATCCCCAGGACCCCCAAATCCCCTAAACCCTCCCAGCATTTCCCAGGACCCGGTGCGCCCTGGCAGAACCTGCCCATCGACACCCGACCCCAAACCCCTCTAGGACCCCCAACCCCCAAACCCCTGTTTGCCCCCAGGACCCCCAAATCCCCTCAAAGCCCCCAAACCCCATTTCCCCAGGACCCGGTGTACAGCTGGAGCAGAACCTGCCCATCGACACCCGCTATTACCTGGAGCAGCAGCTCGCCAAGCCCCTCCTCAGGATCTTCGAGCCCATCCTGGGCGAGGGGAAGGCCCAGGGGGTCCTGCTGAGTGAGTGACCCCCGAGAGCCCAGAACTCACCCAGGATCCCAAAACTCACCCAGAACACCCCCAGGGACCCCAGAACAGCCCCAGAACCCCAAAAACTCACCCAGAACACCCTCAGGGACCCCAGAACAGCCCCAGAACCCCAAAAACTCACCCAGAACAGCCCCAGACCCCAAAAACCCCACAAAACACACCCAGGGAGGCCCAAAATCCCTATGGGGCCCACCCCCCTCCTCTGGGTTCTGGGGTGGGTTTGGGGTTCTGGGGGTTGGGGCAGTCTGTGGGTTTGGGGGGTTCTGGGAGTGTTTTGGGGTTCTAGGTGGGTTTGGGGTTGTCTGGGTGGGTTTTGGGGTGGGTTTGGGTTCTGGAGTGTTTTGAGGAGTTCTGGGTGGTTTTGGGGGTTCTGAGGGAGTTCTGGGGTTTCTGGATGGGTTTTGGGGGTTTGTGGGGTGTCTGGGGGGGTTTTGGGGGTTTTTGGGGCGCCCCCCGACCCCCCTTTCCCCACAGGGGGGGAGCACACGCGGTGCAAGACGGTGCTGACGGCGAAGGTCGGGGGGCTCTCGGCATTCGCCACCAAACGCAGCAGCTGCGTGGGCTGCAGGGCTGTGCTGTCACACCATGGTAATGCCCCTAAATCACCCCTAAATCACCCCTAAATCACCCCAAAAACACCCCTAAAATATCCCAAAAATAGCCCCAAATCCACCCCCTGCAGGGCCGTGCTGCAACACCACGGTAATGCCCCTAAATCCCCCTAAATCACCCCAAAATCACCCCAAAAACACCCCCAGAACCACCCCCTGCAGGGCCGTGCTGCCCCACCACAGTGAGACCCCTGAAATACCCCTAAATCACCCCAAAAATACCCCCAAGAATACCCCAAAAACACCCCCACAAAAACCACCCCAAATCACCCCCAAAACTACCCCAAAAGGCCCAACTGGGGGTCAGAGCCCCCCCAGGGTGGGTCAGACCCCCAAACCTCCCCAAAAAACCCCAAAACCCCCCCGGGTCCCCCCAGGTGCCGTCTGCGATTTCTGCCGCGAGCGAGAGTCGGAGCTCTACCAGAAAGAGGTGGGGGGGCCCCAAAATCCTCCTGGGGGGGCCCCAAATCCTCCTGGGGGGGCCCCAAAAACCTCCTGGGTAACCTCAAAATTCACTGGGGAGCCTCAAAATCCTCCTGGGGGGGCCCCAAATCCTCCTGGGTGAGGTCCTCGGGGGTCCCAAAATCCTTCTGGGGGTCCTAAAAATCCTTCTTGGGGGGGCCCCAAAATCCTCTTGGGGTGGGACTCAAAATTCACTGGGGAGCCCAAAATCCTCTTGGGGTCCCAAAATCCTCGTGTGGGGGTCCCAAAATCCTCTTGTGGGGGTTCCAAATTGACCCTGGGACCCCCCCTCCAAAAAGGTGTCTCAGCTGTGGGGGCTCGAGCGCAGCTTCTCCCGCCTCTGGACGCAGTGCCAGCGGTGCCAGGGGTCCCTGCTGCAGGACGTGCTGTGCACCAGGTGACCCCAAAACCCCAAAATCCCCCCTAAACCCCCCCAAAAACCCCCCCATAACCCCCTGACCTGCCAAACCCCTTATCTGAGACCCCTGACCCCAAAACCCCCCCCAGTGCCAGCGCTGCCAGGGGTCCCTCCTGCAGGATGTGCTGTGCACCAGGTGACCCCAAAACCCCCAAATCCCCCTAAACCCCCCAAAACCCCCCATAACCCCTGACTCCCAAACCCCTATCTGAGACCCTGAGCCCCAAACCCCCAGTGACAGCGGTGCCAGGGGTTCCTCCTGCAGGACGTGCTGTGCACCAGGTGACCCCAAAACCCCTTATCTGAGACCCCTGACCCCCAAAACCCCCAAACCCCCCAAAACACCCTATCTGAGACCCTGACCCCAAAAGCCCCCAGTGCCAGCGGTGCCAGGGGTCCCTCCTGCAGGACGTGCTGTGCACCAGGTGACCCCAAAACCCCAAATCCCCTAAACCCCCAAAAACCCCTGACCCCCAAACCCCCTATCTGAGACCCCTGAGCCCCAAAACCCCCAGTGCCAGCGCTGCCAGGGGTCCCTGCTGCAGGACGTGCTGTGCACCAGGTGACCCCAAACCCCCCAAATCCCCCTGTAACCCCTGACCCCAAAACCCCCAAAACCCCCTATCTGAGACCCCTGACCCCAAAAACGCCCCCCAGTGCCAGCGCTGCCAGGGGTCCCTCCTGCAGGACGTGCTGTGCACCAGGTGACCCCAAAACCCCTCTGAACCCCCTCCAACCCCCCAAATCCCCCTCAAGCCCCTCTAAACCCCCCAGTATCCCCAAATCCCCCAATTCCTAAACCCCCCAGTGACCCCCTGTGTCCCCCAGCCGGGACTGCCCCATCTTTACTGTCCCCAAATCCCCCCAGTGTCCCCAAATCCCCCAAATCCCCCTCAGTGTCCTCAAATCCCCCTAAAGCCCCCCAAATCCCCCCCAGCCGGGACTGCCCCATCTTTACTGTCCCCAAACCCCTCTCAGTGTCCCCAAATCCCCCTAAACCCCCAAACCCTCCCCAAATCCCCCAGTGACCCCAAACCCCTTTGGTGACCCCCCTGTCCCCCCAGCCGGGACTGCCCCATCTTCTACATGCGCCGGAAGGTTCAGAAGGACCTGCAGGCCCAGCAGGAGCTGCTCGGGCGCTTCAGGGACCCCGAGTGGTGACCCCAAAACCTTCAGGGACCCCCCAAAAAAAATAATTGGGGGGGGACCCCCCAAAATAGGGGGGTTTTGTTGTTTGGGGTTTTTTTTCTATGGAGAGTTTAATAAAAAGCAGATTTTTGGTGATTGGTGTGATGATGGGGGAAGGGTCAGTGGAGGGGGTCCACGGATTTTGAGGGTGGTCTCCTAAATGGGGGCAGACACCCAAAACCAGGGAGCCCAAAAATGGGGGGGAAGGGGTTTTTCAGACCCCACACCCCGTTTTTGGGTCAGCTGGGGGTTTCTTTTTGGGGAGAATTGAATAAAAAGCGGGTTTTTGGGAGCGGGGGGTCCCGGGATTTTTGGGGGGTCAAATTTGGGGGTCCCGAGGGGGGAAATTCCCGCCCCGGCGCTGGTTGGGGGCGTGGCCTCATGACTGGCACCCCCCTCCGCCAATCAGAGCGCGGCTCCACCGCCTCGCCCCACCCAGTGGGTGTGGCTTTGCACCTTTAACCTGATTGACAGCGCGGCACACCAATCACCGCTCCTCTGGGCGGTGGGCGTGGCAGGAGCGCGGAGCCCTCCAATGGGAGGGCGGGGAGGGAGGCAGGGCGGCCAATGAGAGGCCGCGGCGGGCGCGAGAGGCCCCGCCCCCCGTATAAAGGCAGGGGGCGGGGGCCGCGGCGCGCGCTCTCAAGATGGCGGAGGCGGCCAATTGTATCATGGAGGTGAGCGGGGAGGCGGGGGGAAAACGGGGCAAAACGGGGCAAAAACGGAGCTAAATCGGCACGAAACCGGGCCGGAACGGCGCGGAACGGGGCTCGGCGAGGGCAGGGCGGCGTTAAAAGGGTTAAACGGGGGCAAAACGGGGTTAAAGGGGGTTTGGGGGCTCCTCTGAGGGGGCTGGGGGGGGCTGAGGGGGCTCTGAGGGGTTCGAGGTGTCCGGGGGGCTCTGAGGGGTTAAACCGGCACAAAACGGTGATTAAATGGGGCTGGGGGGTTAAAGGGGCGGGGGGGCTCTGAGGGGCTTAAATGGGGCTGGGGAGGGGTGTGGGTGTCCTGAGGTGCCCGGGGGCTTTGAGGAGGCTCTGGGGGTCTTCAGTGGGGCTGGGGGTCTCTGGGGGGTTTATTGGGGCTGGGGGGTTATTTGGGCTGGGGGGCCCCAGTGGGGTTTGGGGGTCTCGGGGGCTCTAAAGGGGTCCCAGAATTGGGGCTGGGGGTGTCCCAGGGGGCTCTGAGGGGTCTGGAGGGGTCCCTGAGGTCCAGGAGGTTTTGGGGGTCTCGAGAGGGGCGGGGCGGCCCCACGCGCACGTGGGGAGGGGCCACGTGGCGGAGAAGCCACGTGGGGGTCCGGACCCCTCCCCACCCCCAAAAAACCCCCTCAGGACCCCCAAAAACCGCGGTGGGAACAAAGAAGGGGGCGGATGGGGCAGGGCTTGGCGTGATGGGGGCAGGGCCTGTCGCGACACGAGGGGGTGAGGTGAGGGGGCTGGGGAGGGACACAGAGGATCTGACTGCCCCCCAAAATTGGGGTCCTGAGACCCCCAAATCCCCCAAAACAGGGGTCCTGAGACCCCCAAAATTGAGGTTCTGAGACCCCCAAGCCTCCCTGCCCCTCCCCAGAATTGCAGTTCTGGCACCCCAAAGTTGGGTCAGACTCCCCCAAAATCAGGCTCTGGAGCCCCCCTGCCCCCAAATCAAGGTCCTGGGACCCCCTCCCAAAAAAATTGGGTCAAGACCCCTCAAACCTCCCTGCCCCCAAAAATTGGGTCAGGAGACCCCAAAACTGAGGCCCCAGCCCATTTAAACCCCAGCCCCATTTAAACCCCCCAGCCCCATTTAAGCCCCCAGCCCCATTTTAAACCCTCCAGCTGCATTTAAAGCCCCCAGCCCCATTTTGGGCCCCCAGGTGACTCCTCTCTCCTTCCTCTCTCCTAGACCTTTGTGGCCTCCTGGCGAGACAGGATGAGCCTCCAGACGCCACGGGAAGATGTGAATATCCTGCTGGGACCCCCAAAAACCCCCAGGGACCCCAAAATCCCTGACAAAACAGGGGATTAAAAAAACCCAAAATTCCCTCCAAAACCCCCAAAAAACCCAAAAACCCCAGCCAGGGACCCCAACCCCCCCAGGGACCCCTAAAACCACCCCCAAACCTCTGAAAAACAGGAGTTAAAAATCCCCGAAAAAAACCCACCGAGGGACCCCTAAAACCAACCCCAAACCCCTGAAAAAACAGGAGTTAAAAACCCCAAAAATTCCCCAAAAAAGCCCACCCAGAGACCCCCAAAACTCCCCAGGGACCCCAAAACTGCCCCAGAACCCCTGAAAAAATGAGATTAAAAACCGACCCCAGAGACCCCCAAAATCCCCCCAGGGACCCCTCAAACCCCTGAAAAAACAGGAGATTAAAAATCCCCAAAATTCCCCCAAAACCCCCTCCAGGGACCCCAAAACCCCCAGGGTCCCCCTCAAACTGCCCCCAAACCCCTGAAAAAACAGGAGCTTAAAAAAGCCAAATCCCCCTCCCAAAAAAACCCCAACCCCCAGGGACCCCAAAACCCCCAAAATCCCCCAAAACCTCCCTGGAGCTGCTGGGGATTTGGGAGGTCTCCCAAGGATTTAGGGGGCTTTGGGGAGTCTGAGGGCTCAGGGGGGCTCAGGTGGGATTTGGGGTGTCCTCTGGGGTCTCCCTAAGCCGTGACTTCCCAGGACCCCAAAATCCCCCAGGACCCCAAAATCCACTCCTTCCATCCCCTCTGTGGGGTTTGGGGTTTCTCCTGGGGATTTGGGGAGGTTTTGGGGCTCTAGGGGTTTTGGGGGCTCTGGGGTTTTGGGGGCTCTGGGGGTTTTAGGCTCTGGGGTTTGGGGGCTCTGGGGGTTCAGGGGGCTCAGTGGGGTTTGGGGGTGTCCCTGGGGTCTCCCATGCCTATGCCCTAGGTGCCGTCCCCAGGGAGGGCAGTGCCAAGCCCTGTGTGGGGCTTGGGGGTTTCTCCCCAGGTTTGGGGGTTGGGGGTTTGAGGGGTCTGGGGGTTTGGGGGGGCTCAGGGGGTGTCCCCGGGGGTCTCCCCAAGCCCTGTGCCCCCCCCCAGGTGTCGTGCCCCCCCGGGGAGGGCAGTGCCAAGCCCTGTGCAGAGGACATGACCTCCAAGGATTACTACTTCGACTCCTACGCGCACTTCGGCATCCACGAGGTACCAAAAACACCCCAAAACACCCCAAAACACCCCAAAATCTACCCTGGCACCCCCAAAACCATCCTGGCACCCCAAAACCAGCCCTGGGAGCCCAAAAACACCCCCCTTTCCCCCCCCAGGAGATGCTGAAGGACGAGGTGGGGTTGGGGGCTGGAGGGCTGGAGAGCCAGGGGCTCAGTTTGGGGTTCAGGTGATTCAGGGCTCTCGGGTGGCTTTGGTCTGTTTTAGGTGTTGACCCCGTTTTCCCCGCAGGAGATGCTGAAGGACGAGGTGGGGTTGGGAGGCTCAGGAAGTGTCAGGACAGCTCGGGGAGCTCAGTTTGGGGTTCAGGGTGATTTTAGGGCTCTCAGGGTTATTTTAGGGTCTATTTTAGGGTGTTGACCCCCCGTTTTCCCCCGCAGGAGATGCTGAAGGACGAGATGGGGTTGGGGGGCTCGGGGGGGTTGGAGTAGCTCGGGGGGCTCAGTTTGGGGTCTCAGGGTTGTTCTGGGGCTCTCAGGGTGGTTTTGGGGTCTGTTTTAGGGTGTTGACCCCCCGTTTTCCCCCGCAGGAGATGCTGAAGGACGAGGTGGGGTTGGGGGGCTCAGGGAGGGTCAGGTCTGGGTTCAGGGACTCAGGGGTGGTTCAGGGTTGTTCTGGGGCTCTCAGGGTGGTTTTGGGGTCTGTTTTAGGGTGTTAACCCCCCGTTTTCCCCCCCAGGAGATGCTGAAGGACGAGGTGCGCACCCTCACCTACCGCAACTCCATGTTCCACAACCGGCACCTCTTCAAGGACAAGGTGGTGCTGGACGTGGGCAGCGGCACCGGCATCCTCTGCATGTTCGCTGCCAAAGCAGGAGCCAGGAGGGTCATCGGGGTAAGGGGGGTTTGGGGGTTCCTGGGGGTTTGGGGTCACTTTGTGGGGGGTTGGGGTCAGTTTGGGGGTTTGGGGTCACTTTGGGGTCAGTGTGGGGTGCTGGACGTGGGCAGCGGCACCGGCATCCTCTGCATGTTCGCGGCCAAAGGGGGCCAGGAGGTCATCGGGGTAAGGGGGTTTGGGGAGTTCCTGGGGGTTTGGGGTCAGTTTGGGGGTTTGGGGTCACTTTGGGGTCACTTTGGGGTCAGTGTGTGATGCTGGACGTGGGCAGCGGCACCGGCATCCTCTGCATGTTCGCTGCCAAGGCGGGGCCAGGAGGGGTCATCGGGGTAAGGGGGCTTTGGGGTCACTTTGGGGAGCTTTGGGGTCAGTTTGGGGGTTGGGGTCGGTTTGGGGTCAGTTTAGGTCGGTTTGGGGTCAGTCTGTGGTGCTGGACGTGGGCAGCAGCACCGGGACCCTCGGTCTGTTCATGGCCCAGGGGGGTCTCAGAGCCTGGGGGGTCCCTGGGCTGCGTTTTGGGGGTCCCTGGGGTGGTTTTTGGGGTCCCTGAGCGGTTTTGGGGTCCCTGGGGGGGGAATTGGGGTCCCTGGGGGGGTTTTTGGGGTCCCTGGGGGGGGTTTTGGGGTCCCTGGGGGGGTCCCTGAGCCGTTTTGGGGTCCCCCCCAGATCGAGTGTTCGAGCATCTCTGACTACGCCGTCAAGATCGTCAAGGCCAACAAACTGGACCACGGTGAGACCCCCGGGGACCCCCCCAGGGATCCCCCCAGACCCACAGGGACCCCCCCAGACCTGCAAGTGACCCCCAGGAACCCCCCAGATCCCCAACTGCCCCCAGTTTCCCCCAACCACACCCATGAACCCCCATGCATCCCCCAAACTCTCCTCCCTGGCCCCTGACCCCCAAACCCTCCTGAATCCCCCAACCCTCCTGAGCCCCCCAAGACCCTCCTGACCCCCTCAAAATCCCTGTGTGCCCCCCCAGTGGTGTCCATCATCAAGGGGAAGGTGGAGGAGGTGGAGCTGCCGGTGGACAAGGTCGACATCATCATCAGCGAGTGGATGGGCTACTGCCTGTTCTACGAGTCCATGCTCAACACCGTCATCTATGCCCGGGACAAATGGCTGGTCAGACCCCAAAACCAACCCCAAAACCCTCCAAAACCACCCCAAAAACCCCTGTGATCCCCTGAGCCCCCAAACCCACCCAGAGACCCCAAACCCTCCTCTGTCCCCACTGCCTGTTCTACGAGTCCATGCTCAACACCGTCATCTGTGCCCGGGACAAATGGCTGATCAGACCCCAAAAATAACCCCAAAACCCCCCAAAACCACCCCAAAAACCCCCAGGGTGAAATATCCACCCAAAACCTCCCTGTGACCCCAATTCCCCCCCGTCCCCACTGCCTGTTCTGTGAGTCCATGCTCAACACTCTCATAAATGGCTGGTGGGACCCCCAAAAACCACCCCAAAAGCCCAAAACAACCCTAACCCCCCCCAAAACCACCCCAAAACCCCAAAACAACCCTAACCACCCTCAAAACCACCCCAAAACCTCTCCTGGGCCCCCCAATGACCCTCCCTGTCTCCCCCAAACCCCTCCCTCACATTTTGGGGCCCCTCCTGGGGTTTTTGGGGACCCCTCAGGTTTTGGGGACCCCCTTCAGGTTTTTGGGGACCCCCTCAGGTTTTGGGGACCCCCAGGTTTTGGGGCCCCCTGATCCCTCTTTTTCCCCAGACCCCCGACGGGCTGATCTTCCCCGATCGAGCCACCCTGTACGTGACGGCCATCGAGGACCGGCAGTACAAGGACTACAAGATCCACTGTGAGGGGGCTGGGGGCCCCAAATTTGGGGGGTGGGGGCCCAAAATCTGGGGAGAAGCCCCAAAATCTGGGGAAGGGGTCCCCTAAATATTTGGGGGAACACGGAAGGGTTTGGGGCGTCCCCAGGGCTGGGGAGTTGAGGATGGGGATGAAGAGGAGGGAAAATGGGGGTGGGAATAGGAAGGTTTGGGGGCTCAGAATTTTGGAAGGGCCCCAAAATCTGGGGAGGGGTTGGGGGACTCCCCAAAATTTTGGGGGCTCCAGGGGTCTCTGGGTGGGGGTGAAGGGGGAGGTCAAAGGGGGGGACAAAGGAAGGGTTGGGGGGGGTCCTGGTGGTCCACAGATTTTTTGGGGGGTCCTGAGGGTCCCCAAATTTTTTGGGATCCCCCCCTGAGGCCCCCCCTGTCCTCCCCCCAGGGTGGGAGAACGTTTATGGGTTCGACATGTCCTGCATCAAAGACGTGGCCATCAAAGAGCCCCTCGTGGACGTCGTGGACCCCAAACAGCTCGTGACAAACGCCTGCCTCATCAAGGTACCAAAAATAACCCCAAAATCACCCCAAAATAACCCCAAAATAACCCAGGGACCCCCAAAATAACCCCCAAAATCACCCAGGGACCCCAAACAGCTCGTGACAAACGCCTGCCTCATCAAGATGAGGGGACCCCAAAAATGACCCCAAAAATAACCCCAAAAACGACCCCAGAACAACCCAGGGACCCCAAAAATAACCCAGGGACCCCAAAAAAGGGGCTAAAACACATTTTCCCTGCAGGAGGTGACATCTCCCGGTGAAGGTGGATTTGGGGTATTTTAGGGTATTTTAGGGCTGTTTTGGGGTGTTTTAACCCCGTTTTTCCCCATTTTTCATCCCCAGGAGGTGGATTTAGGGTATTTTAGGATTATTTTGGGTTATTTTAACCCCATTTTACCCCATTTTCTCCCCCCAGGAGGTGACATCTCCACGGTGCAGGTGGATTTGGGGTATTTCAGGGTATTTTAGGGCTGTTTTTGGGTTGGTTTAACCCCGTTTTTTCCCGTTTTTCCCCCCAGGAGTTGGCCATGGGATACTTTAGGATACTTTAGGATTATTTTAGGATTAATCTGGGTTATTTTACCCCCTTTTCTCCCCCCAGGAGGTGGACATCTACACGGTGAAGGTGGAGGACCTGACGTTCACGGCGCCGTTCTGCCTGCAGGTGAAGCGCAACGATTACGTGCACGCGCTGGTGGCCTACTTCAACATCGAGTTCACGCGCTGCCACAAGAGAACAGGCTTCTCCACGAGTGATGAGAGGGTCCTGGGGGGGTTAAAATATCCCTGGGGGGGCAAAAACACCCGGGGGGGTCACCCAAATAACCCCAGGGGGTCACAAACCCCCCCCACTTCAACATCGAGTTCACCCGCTGCCACAAGAGAACAGGCTTCTCCACCAGTGAGAGAGGGTCCTGGGGGGGTTAAAATATCCCTGGGGGGGCAAAAATATCCCTGGGGGGGTCACAAATATCCCTGGGGGGGTCACAAATAACCCCAGGGGGTCACAAACCCCCCCACTTCAACATCGAGTTCACGCGCTGCCACAAGAGAACAGGCTTCTCCACCAGTGAGAGGGGGTCAAAAACATCCCTGGGGGGTTAAAAATACCCCTGGGGGGGCAAAAATATCCCTGGGGGCAAA
>NW_026088139.1:0-18697 GCF_022539395.1 Myiozetetes cayanensis
CCCCCCAGTGTCCCCATCCCCGTCCCCGCAGGTGGAACCGCGTGATCGTGGAGAAGCCGTTCGGGCGGGACCTGCGCTCGTCGGAGGAGCTGTCGGAGCACCTGAGCTCCCTGTTCCGTGAGGAGCAGATGTACAGGATGGACACTACCTGGGCAAGGAGATGGTGCAGAGCCTCATGGTGCTACGGTGGGACATGGGGACATGGGGGAGTCACAGGGACATGGGGGGTGACAGATGTACAGCATGGACACTACCTGGGCAAGGAGATGGTGCAGAGCCTCATGGTGCTACGGTGGGACATGGGGACATTGGGGACATTGTCAGGGACATGGGGGTGTCACAGGGACATGGGGGTGTCACAGGACATGGGGGTGCAGAGCATCATGGGGTGCTCACAGTGGGACATGGGAGTGGCATGGGACATTGGGGTGACAGATGTACAGGATGGACACTACCTGGGCAAGGAGATGGTGCAGAACCTCATGGTGCTACGGTGGGACATGGGGACATTGGGGACATTGTCAGGGACATGGGGGTGTCACAGGGACATGGGGGTGTCACAGGGACATTGGGGTGACAGATGTACAGGATGGACACTACCTGGGCAAGGAGATGGTGCAGAGCCTCATGGTGCTACGGTGGGACATGGGGACATTGGGGACATGGGGGGTGACAGATGTACAGAATGGACACTACCTGGGCAAGGAGATGGTGCAGAGCCTCATGGTGGAACACTGGGGACACTGGGGGGGGACACTGGGGGCAACTCAGAGACATTGGGGACATCAGGAGGGACATTGGGGATGTCGAGGGGACACAGATGCCACCAGGAAGAGGTGGCCACCACGATGGCCACCAGGACAAGGGGGGTGGCCACCAGCAGGGAGGGAAAGGCCACCACAGGGAGCTGGGTTTGGGGACACGGAGGGGATTGGGGGTGACAGTGAGTCCAGGGGGGTGACCCAGGTGGCAGGGGGTGACCCAGGTGACAGGAAGGTGACAGTGGGTGACCCAGGTGCCAAGAGGTGATGGCAGTGCCAGGAGGTGCCAGGAGATGACAGGGGGTGACAAGAGATGCTGGAGGGTGACAGGAGATGCCAGGAGACAAGAGATGGCAGGAGGTGACAGCAGATGGCAGGAGGTGACGGGGGGTGACAGCAGTGCCAGGAGGTGACATGGGGTGCCAGGGTGTGACCCAGGTGCCAGGAGGTGACAGAGGTGACAGGGGGTGCCCAAGGTGACAGGAGATGACAGGAGGTGACAGGGTGTGACCCAGGTGACAAGAGATGCCAGGAGGTGATGGCAGTACCAGGAGGTGACAGGAGGTGCCAAGAGATGACAAGAGATGGCAGGAGGTGACAGGGGGTGACAGGAGGTGACAGGGGGTGAAAGGAGATGCCAGGAGGTGACAAGAGATGGCAGGAGGTGACAGGGGGTGACAGCAGATGCCAGGAGGTGACGGGGGGTGACAGCAGTGCCAGGAAGTGACAGGGGGTGCCAGGGGGTGACCCAGGTGCCAGGAGGTGACAAAAGATGCCAGGGGGTGACACAGGAGCTGCCAGGAGGTGACAAGAGATGCCAGGAGGTGACAAGAGAGGACAGGGGGTGCCAGGAGGTGCCAGGAGGTGCCAGGGTGTGCCAGGAGGTGACAGGAGATGCGGAGCAGGAGTGAGTGCCAGGGTGCCAGGTGACAGGAGGTGTCAGAGTGTCCCCGGTCAGGTTCGGTAACCGGATCTTCGGGCCGATCTGGAACCGCGACAACGTGGCCTGCGTGGTGCTCACCTTCAAGGAGCCCTTCGGCACCGAGGGCCGCGGGGGGTACTTCGACGACTTCGGCATCATCCGGTCAGTGCCCGGGGGTCCCAGGGTCACCAGGGGGGTCACAGGATCACCAGGGGGTCCCAGGGTCACCCAGGGTCGGGTCCCAGGGGTCCAGGGTCACAAGGGGTACTTCGACGACTCGGCATCATCCGGTCAGTGCCCACCCCCTGAGGGGCACGGGGTCACCAGGGGGGTCACCAGGGGTCACAGGGGTCCCAGGGGGTCCCAGGGTCACCAGGGGGGTCACAGGGTCACCAGGTCAGGGGGTACTGGTCGACCGGACTCCGGCAGGGTCATCACAGGGTCAGGGTCCCAGGGTCCCACTGGGGGGGTCACAGGGGGTCACCAGGGGGTCACAGGTCCCAGGAGGGTCACAGGGGCAGGGTCCCAGGGTCACCAAGGGGGTCCCAGGGTCAGGTCACAGGGGGTCACAGGGGGTCCAGGGTCACCAGGGGGTCACAGAGGGTCCCAGGGAGTCCCAGGGTCCGAGGGGGGTCACAGGGGGTCACCAGGGGGGTCCCAGGGTCACCACAGGGGGTACTTCGACGACTTCGGCATCATCCGGTCAGTGCCCACCCCCCTGAGGGGCACAGGGTCACCAGGGGGGTCCCAGGGGGGTCCCAGGGTCACCAGGGGGGTCACAGGGGGGTCCCAGCATCACCATGGGGGTCACAGAGGTCACAGGGGGGGTCCCAGGGTCACCACAGGGGTCCCAGGGTCACCAGGGGGGTCACAGGGGGGTCCCAGGGTCACCAGGGGGGTCACGGGGGGGTCACAGGGGGTACTTCGATGACTTCAGCATCATCTGGTCAGTGCCTGGGGGTCCCAGGGTCACCAAGGGGGTCCCAGGGGTCACCAGGGGCCACCGCCACCTCCACGGAGGTCGCAAGGGAGTCCCAAGGTCACCACGGGGATCCCAGGGGTCACTACGGGGTCCCCAAGTGTCCATGGGGGTCCCAGGGTCACCAGGTGGTCACCTGGAGGTCCCAGGGTCACCAAGGGGTTGAAGAGGTCACCACAGGGTCACCATGGGGCCCCCAAGGCCCATGGGGGTCCCAGGGTCATCTGGGGTTACAGAGGGTCCTGTGGTCACCAAGGGGTCCCCAAGGGTC
Source organism: Myiozetetes cayanensis (assembly GCF_022539395.1). Taxonomy (NCBI): domain Eukaryota; kingdom Metazoa; phylum Chordata; class Aves; order Passeriformes; family Tyrannidae; genus Myiozetetes; species Myiozetetes cayanensis. The sequence continues at coordinate 2,934 of NW_026088139.1, forward strand.
CATGAGGGTCCCAGGAGGCCCCCAAAGGTCCATGGGGGTCCCCAGCAGGTCCCACAGTCACCAGGGGGTCCCCTAAGTGTCCATGGGGGTCCCAGGGTCACCAGGGGGTCCCCAAGTGTCCATGGGGGTCCCAGGGTCACTGGGAGGTCCAAGAGGTCATCAGGGACTCTCCAAGGGTCCATAGAGGTCCCAGGGTCATCTGGGGTCACCAGGGGGTCCCTAAGGGTCCATAGGAGACCCAGGGTCACGGGGGTCTCCAGGGGGTCCAAGAGGGGGTCCCAGGGTCACTGGGGGGTCCAAGAGGTCCCCAGGGTGTCCCCAAGGGTCCATAAGGGTCCCAGAGTCACCGGGGGGTCCAAGAGGCCCCCAGGATGTCCCAGAGGTGCCCAGGGTGTCCCCAGGGGTCCATGAGGGTCTCCAGGGGGTCCCTAAGTGTCCATGGGGGTCCCAGGGTCACCAGGGTGTCCCCAGGGGTCCATAGGGGTGACAAGGTCATTGGGGGTCACCATGGGGTCCCAGGGTCACCAGGGGGTCCTCAAGTGTCCGTAGAGGTCCCAGGGTCACTGTCCAGGAGGTCCAGGGGGTCCCCAGGGGCCCATAGGGGTCCCAGGAGGTCCCCAAAGGTCCGTGGGGGTCCCCAGTAGGTCCCATGGCCCTCAGGGGGTCCCCAAGGTTCCATAGGGGTCCTAGGGTCACGGGGGGTCCAAGAGGTGCCCAGGGTGTCCCCAGGGGTCCAAGAGGGGGTCCCAGGGTCACTGAGGGGTCACAAGGTCCCCAGGGTGTCCCCAGGGGTCCATAGGGGTGACAAGGTCATTGGGGGTCACGAGGGTGTCCCCAGGGGTCCCAGAGGTGCCCAGGGAGTCCCCAGGGGTCCCAGTGTCCCCCCCTGTCCCCAGGGACGTGATGCAGAACCACCTGCTGCAGCTGCTGTGCCTGGTGGCCATGGAGAAGCCGGCGTCCACACACCCCGACGACGTGCGCGACGAGAAGGTGCCACCACCACGCCTGGGGACACCTTGGGGGCATCTGGGGACAGCTGGGGGGGTCTGGGGACACCTGGGGGTGTCTGGGGGCAGTTGGGGACAGTTGGGGACAGCTGAGGGCAGTTGGGGACAGTTGGGGGTGTCTGGGGACAGCTGGGGGTGTCTGGGGGCAGTTGGGGGCAGTTGGGGACAGCTGGTGGCCATGGAGAAGCCGGCGTCCACACACCCCGACGACGTGCGCGACGAGAAGGTGCCACCCCAGGGACACCAGGGACACCTGGGACAGCTGGGGACAGCTGGGGGCAGCTGGGGGTGTCTGGGGGCAGTTGGGGACAGTTGGGGACAGTTGGGGGTGTCTGGGGGTGTCTGGGGTAGTTGGGGACAGCTGGGGGCAGTTGGGGATAGTTGGGGACAGCTGGGGGCAGTTGGGGACAGTTGGGGACAGCTGGGGACAGCTGGTGGCCATGGAGAAGCCGGCATCCACACACCCTGACGACGTGCGCGACGAGAAGGTGCCACCACCACGCCTGGGGACACCTGGGGACAACTGGGGGTGTCTGGGGACAGCTGAGGTGTCTGGGGGTGTCTGGGGGTGTCTGGGGCAGTTGGGGACAGCTGGGGGTGTCTGGGGGTGTCTGGGGGCAGTTGGGGACAGCTGGGGACAGCTAGGGGCAGCTGGGGTGTCTGGGGACACCGGGGGACAGCTGGGGGCAGTTGGGGACAGCTGGGGGTGTCTGGGGGTGTCTGGGGTTGTCTGGGGGCAGTTGGGGCAGCTGGGGACAGCTGGGGGTGTCTGGGGGTGTCTGGGGGTAGTTGGGGGCAGTTGGGGACAGTTGGGGACAGCTGGGGGCAGGTGGTGGCCATGGAGAAGCCGGCGTCCACACACCCCGACGACGTGCGCGACGAGAAGGTGCCACCACCACACCTGGGGACACCTGGGGACAGCTGGGGACACCAGGGACAGCTGGGGGTGTCTGGGGACAGCTGGGGGTGTCTGGGGGCAGTTGGGGACAGTTGGGGACAGTTGGGGGCAGTTGGGGACAGTTGGGGACAGTTGGGGACAGCTGGGGGTGTCTGGGGGCAGTTGGGGACAGTTGGGGACAGTTGGGGACAGTTGGGGACAGCTGGGGGCAGCTGGTGGCCATGGAGAAGCCGGCATCCACACACCCCGACAACGTGCGCGACGAGAAGGTGCCACCATCACACCTGGGGACACCTGGGGACACCTGGGGACAGCTGGGGGCATCTGGGGACACCTGGGACAGCTGGGGGTGTCTGGGGACAGCTGGGGGTGTCTGGGGGCAGCTGGGGACACCGGGGACAGCTGGGGGTGTCTGGGGGCAGTTGGGGACAGCTGGGGGTAGTTGGGGGCAGCTGGGGACATCTGGGGGCAGTTGGGAGCTCCTTGGGGACATCTGGGACTTCTAGGGGCACCTCAGGGACATCTGGGGGCACCTCAGGGACCTGGGGGACATCTGGGGACACCTCAGGCACTTGGGGGGGCACCTGGGGGGCATCTGGGACATCTGGGGGGCGTCTGGGGGCTCCTCAGGGACGTCTGGGGGTGTCTGGGGACACCTCGGGGACATTTGGGGGGCACCTCGGGGGCATCTGGGAAGCACCTTGGGAACATCCGGGACATCTGGGGTCACCTCAGGGGCATCTGGGGGGCATTTGGGGGCACCTTGGGGACCTGAGGGGCACATCACAGACCTGGGGGGCACCTCGGGGACATCTGGGAAGCACTTTGGGAACATCTGGGACATCTGGGGGGCCATCTGGGGGTACCTTGGGCACCGAGGGGACCCCCAACCCCACATCCCACCCTGTCCCACCCTCCCTGGTGCCCCCAACCCACATCCCACCCTGTACCCCCTCCTGGTGCCCCCAACCCCACATCCCGCCCACCCCACACCCTCCTGGTGCCCCCCAACCTCCCCAAACCCCATAATTCACCCTGTACCCCTCTCCCTGGTGGCCCCCAAGTCACCTCCCCCCTGTCCCCATCCCCTGGTGCAGGTGAAGGTGCTGAAGAGCGTCAGCCCCGTGCCCCAAAGTCCCCTGTCCCTGTCCCCAAAGTCCCCTGTCCCTGTCCCCTTTGTCCCCATTGTCCCTGTCCCCATTGTCCCCATTGTCCCCTTTGTCCCCAATGTCCCTGTCCCCATTGTCCCCATTGTCCCCATTGTCCCTGTCCCCACTGTCCCTGTCCCCTCAGGTGAAGGTGCTGAAGAGCATCGGGGCGGTGCCCCATTGTCCCCTGTCGCTGTCCCCATTGTCCCCATTGTCCCCTGTCCCTGTCCCTGTCCCTGTCCCTGTCCCCATTGTCCCCATTGTCCCCATTGTCCCCATTGTCCCTGTCCCTGTCCCCCGTGCAGGTGAAGGTGCTGAAGAGCATCGGGGCGGTGCCCCATTGTCCCTGTCCCTGTCCCCATTGTCCCTGTCCCTGTCCCCATTGTCCCCATTGTCCCCTCAGGTGAAGGTTCTGAAGAGCATCGGGGCGGTGCCCCATTGTCCCCATTGTCCCCATTGTCCCCCCTGTCCCCACTGTCCCCATTGTCCCCTCAGGTGAAGGTTCTCAAGAGCATCGGGGCGGTGCCCTATTGTCCCTGTCCCTGTCCCTGTCCCCATTGTCCCCTGTCCCCCGTGCAGGTGAAGGTTCTGAAGAGCATCGGGGCGGTGCCCCATTGTCCCCTGTCCCTGTCCCCATTGTCCCCATTGTCCCCATTGTCCCCATTGTCCCCACTGTCCCTGTCCCTGTCCCTGTCCCCACTCTCCCTGTCCCCCCGTGCAGGTGAAGGTGCTCAAGAGCATCGGGGCGGTGCCCCATTGTCCCCATTGTCCCCATTGTCCCCATTGTCCCCATTGTCCCTGTCCCTGTCCCCAATGTCCCCCCTGTCCCTGTCCCCCGTGCAGGTGAAGGTTCTGAAGAGCATCGGGGCGGTGCCCCATTGTCCCCATTGTCCCCAATGTCCCTGTCCCTGTCCCCCCGTGCAGGTGAAGGTGCTCAAGAGCATCGGGGCGGTGCCCCATTGTCCCCATTGTCCCCATTGTCCCTGTCCCCCCAGGTGAAGGTTCTCAAGAGCATCGGGGCGGTGCCCCATTGTCCCCATTGTCCCCATTGTCCCCAATGTCCCCACTCTCCCTGTCCCCCCGTGCAGGTGAAGGTTCTCAAGAGCATCGGGGCGGTGCAGCTGCAGGACGTGGTGCTGGGTCAGTACGTGGGGAACCCCCAGGGCCCCCCCGAGGCACAGAAGGGGTACCTGGAGGACCCCACGGTGCCCCCCGGATCCACCACCCCCACCTTCGCCACCGCCGTGCTGCGCGTGGCCAACGAGAGATGGGACGGTGAGGGGGACACTGGGGACACTGGGGACACTGGGGATACTGGGGATACTGGGAGATGGGGGACACTGAGGGACACTAGGACACTGCAGAGATAGGGCGTGGCCACGAGAGATGGGACGGTGAGGGGAGACACTGGGGACACTGGGAGACACTGAGGAGACACTGGGGATACTGAGGGACACTGGGGACACTGGGGGACACTGGGGACACTGAGGGGATGGGGGACACTGGGGACACTGGGGACACTGGCGGGGATGGGGGCGTGGCCAACGAGAGATGGGACGGTGAGGATGGGGGTAGGGGCACTGGGGACACTGGGGACACTGGGGACACTGGGGACACTGGGGACACTGGGGACACTGAGGGGATGGGGCGTGGCCAGCGAGAGATGGGACGGTGAGGGGACACTGGGGACACTGGGGACAATGGGGACACTGGGGACACTGGGGATACTGGGGACATTGGGGAGATGGGGGCGTGGCCAACGAGAGATGGGACCGGTGAGAGGGACACTGGGGACACTGGGGACACTGGGGACAATGGGGACACTGGGGGCACTGGGGACACTGGGGACACTGGGGACACTGGGGGGACAATGGGGACACTGGGGGATGGGGGACAGGGGGACACTGGGGACATTGGGGGATGGGGGACACTGGGGGATGGGGCGTGGCCAACGAGAGATGGGATGGTGAGGGGGCACTGGGGACACTGGGGACACTGGGGACACTGGGGACATTGGGGACATTGGGGGATGGGGGACATTGGGGACACTGGGGGATGGGGCGTGGCCAAGAGAGATGGGATGGTGAGGGAGCACTGGGGACACTGGGGACACTGGGGACACTGGGGACATTGGGGACATTGGGGGATGGGGGACATTGGGGACACTGGGGGGATGGGGGCGTGGCCAACGAGAGATGGGACGGTGAGGGGGGATGGGGGGGATGGTGGTGACGATGGTGATGGTGGTGATGGTGACAGCAGTGACTGTGATGACTGTGATGATGGTGATGGTGATGATGATGGTAATGGCCAAGATGGTGGGGATGGCGATGGCCAGGATGATGGTGATAAGGGGGATGGTGGGGATGGTGGCGATGATGATGATGGTGATAATGGGGATGGTGCTGATGGCCACGGTGACGATGATGATGGTGGCGATGGCCAGGATGATGGTGATAATGAGGATGGTGGGAATGGTGGGGGTGGCCAGGATGATGGTGATAATGGGGATGGTGGTGATGATGATGATGATGGTGATGGCCTGGATGATGGTTATAAGGGGGATGGTGGTGACAATGATGATGGTGGGGATGGCCAGGATGATGATGATGGTGATGGCCAGGATGCTGGAGATAATGGGGATGGTGGCGACGATGATGATGGTGGTGATGGCCACGGTGACGATGATGATGATGGTGATGGTCACAATGATGGTGATGGTGGTGATGGTGACAGCGGTGACTGTGATGACCGTGATGATGATGGTGATGAGAATGATGATGAGCGATGATGACGATGATGATGTCTATGTTGATGATGATGAGTTGATGATGATGATGATGAGAATGATGGCGATGATGATGATGATGATGTCAATGTTGATGATGATGATGGTGATGAGAATGATGACGATGGCGATGATGACGATGATGATGTCAATGTTGATGATGATGAGTTGATGATGATGATGATGAGGATGATGACGATGATGATGATGATGATGTCAATGTTGATGATGATGATGGTGATGAGAATGATGACGATGGCGATGATGACGATGATGATGTCAATGTTGATGATGATGAGTTGATGATGATGATGATGAGAATGATGGCGATGATGATGATGATGATGATGTCAACGTTGATGACGATGAGTTGATGATGATGATGGTGATGAGAATGATGATGATGATGTCAATGATGCTGCTGCTGCTGCTGCTGCTGCTGCTGATGATGATGATGATGAAGGTCCCCCCAGGTGTCCCCTTTGTCCTGTGCTGCGGGAAGGCTTTGAATGAGTGCAAGGCCGAGGGACAGGGATGGGGATGATGATGATGATGATGACGATGATGATGAGTTTGTGATGATGAGCTGATGATGATGATGCTGAGTTGACGATGACAATGATGATGCTGCTGTCCCAGGTGTCCCGTTCGTGCTGCGCTGCGGGAAGGCTCTGAACGGGCGCAAGGCCGAGGGGATGGGGATGGGGATGATGATGGTGATGAGTTGATGATGATGATGACGACGATGATGATGAGTTGATGATGATGATGATGATGATGATGCTGTCCCCCAGGTGTCTCGTTCGTGCTGCGCTGTGGGAAGGCCCTGAACGAGCGCAAGGCCGAGGGGGGATGGTGATGATGATGATGATGATGATGATGATGATGATGATGATGATGATGATGAGTTGATGATGATGATGATGATGATGAGTTGATGATGATGATGATGAGATGATGATGATTTGCCAGATGATGACGATTGATGATGATGACGATGATGGAAGGCTGATGATGATGCAAGGTTGAGATGATGATGATGAGTTGATGACGATGATGATGATGATGATGATGATGATGATGAGTTGATGATGATGAGGAGGAGGAGGAGTTGATGATGATGATGAGTTGATGATGATGATGATGATGATGATGATGATGATGATGATGATGATGATGTCCCAGGTGTCCCGTTTGTGCTGCGCTGTGGGAAGGCGCTGAACGAGCGCAAGGCCGAGGGGATGATGATGATGATGATGATGATGATGATGATGATGATGATGATGATGATGATGATGATGATGAGTTAATGATGATGAGTTAATGATGATGATGCTGTCCCCCCAGGTGTCCCGTTTGTCCTTCACTGTGGGAAGGCTCTGAACGAGCGCAAGGCTGAGGGGATGATGATGATGATGATGATGATGATGATGATGATGATGATGATGATGATGATGAGTTGATGATGATGATGCTGTCCCTCAGGATGTCCCTGCTGATGGCGATGGTCCTGAACGAGCGCATGATGATGATGATGATGATGAGTTGATGATGATGAGTTAATGATGATGATGATGACGATGAGTTGATGATGATGATGGATGATGATCGACCAGATGATCCACGATTTGTCCTATCACTGATGGACGATGACTGATGAACGAGTGACAATGATGCCGATGGTGATGATGATGATGATGATGAGTTGATGATGATGATGATGATGATGATGATGATGATGATGATGATGAGTTAATGATGATGACGATGATGATGATGTCCCCCCAGGTGTCCCGTTCGTGCTGCGCTGTGGGAAGGCTCTGAACGAGCGCAAGGCCGAGGGGATGATGATGATGATGATGATGATGATGATGACGATGATGATGATGATGATTGGACAATGATGATGATGATGATGATGATGGTTTTGATAATGATGACGATGATGACGATGATGATTTTGATTAATGATCGATGATGACGATGATTGATGATGGCAATGATGACGATGATGACGATGATGGTGATTGGATGACGATGATGACGATGATGATGATGATGGTTGGATGATGATGATGATGATGATGATGATGATGATTGGATGACGATGACGATGATGATGATTGATTGAACAATGATGACGATGATGATGACGATGATGATGATGGTTGGATGATGATGATGACGATGATGGTTGGATGATGATGACGATGATGATGGTTGGATGATGATGATGATGAGTTGGATGATGATGATGATGATGATGGTTGGATGATGATGATGATGATGATGATGCTGTCCCCCAGGTGTCCCGTTTGTCCTTCGCTGTGGGAAGGCTCTGAACGAGCGCAAGGCTGAGGGGATGATGATGATGATGATGATGATGATGATGATGATGATGATGACGATGATGATGATGATGAGTTAATGATGATGAGTTGATGATGATGATGATGATGATGCTGTCCCAGGTGTCCCGTTTGTCCTTCGCTGTGGGAAGGCACTGAACGAGTGCAAGGCCGAGGGGATGATGATGATGATGATGATGATGATGATGCTGAGTTGATGATGATGATGATGATGATGATGATGATGATGATGATGATGATGATGAGTTGATGATGATGATGAGTTAATGATGACGATGATGATGATGATGATGATGATGATGATGATGGTGATGATGATGAGTTAATGATGATGATGATGATGATGATGCTGCTGTCCCCCAGGTGTCCCCTTTGTCCTTCGCTGTGGGAAGGCCCTGAACGAGCGCAAGGCCGAGGTGCGGCTGCAGTTCCGGGAGGTGCCCGGGGACATTTTCGGGCGGCAGTGCAAGCGCAACGAGCTGGTGGTGCGGGTGCAGCCCCGCGAGGCCGTCTACGCCAAGCTCAACACCAAGAAACCCGGCATGTTCCTCAGGCCTGAGGAGTCTGAGCTCGACCTCACCTACGGCAGCAGATACAAGGTACGACTACAACCCCAAAATTGGGACATTGACCCCAAAATTGGGCTGGGAATGGGGAAATTGGGCTGTTCCTGAGGCCTGAGGAGTCCGAGCTCGACCTCACCTACGGCAGCAGATACAAGGTATGACCCCAAAACTGGGATCGGGGACACCCCAAAATTGGGCTGGGAACGGGGAAATAGGGCTGGGAATGGGGAAATTGGGCTGTTCCTCAGGCCTGAGGAGTCCGAGCTCGACCTCACCTACGGCAGCAGATACAAGGTATGACCCCAAAATTGGGACATTGACCCCAAAATTGGGCTGGGAACACCCAAAATTGGGCTGGGAATGGGGAAATTGGGCTGTTCCTCAGGCCTGAGGAGTCTGAGCTCGACCTCACCTACGGCAGCAGATACAGGGTATGACCCCAAAACTGGGACATTGACCCCAAAATTGGGATGGGAACGGGGAAATTGGGCTGTTCCTCAGGCCTGAGGAGTCCGAGCTCGACCTCACCTACGGCAGCAGATACAAGGTACAAACTGTGGGGGGGACACCCCAAAATTGGCACATTGAGCCCCAAAATTGGGCTGTTCCTCAGGCCTGAGGAGTCTGAGCTCGACCTCACCCACGGCAGCAGATACAAGGTACAACTACAACCCCAAAATTGGGCTGGGAACGGGGAAATTGGGCTGTTCCTGAGGCCAGAGGAGTCCGAGCTCGACCTCACCTACGGCAGCAGATACAAGGTACAACTACAACCCCAAAATTGGGCTGGGAACGGGGAAATTGGGCTGTAGACACAAAAATGGGACATTGAGCCCCAAAAATGGGAAATTGAGCCCCAAAATTGGGCTGTTCCTGAGACCTGAGGAGTCCAGCTCGACCTCACCCACGGCAGCAGATACAAGGTACAAACTATGGGGGGAGGACACCCCAAAAACTGGGATGGAAATGAGGAAATGGGGGGTTTAGACACGAAATTGGGACATTGAGACCCAAAAATTGGAGACTGAGCCCCAAAATTGGGCTGGGAATGGGGAAATTGGGCTGTTCCTCAGGCTGGAGGAGTCTGAGCTCGACCTCACTCACAGCAGCAGATACAAGGTATGACCCCAAAACTGGGCTGGGAACGGGGAAATGGGGGTGGAGACACAGAAATGGGGGGTGGAGAACCAAAAATGGGACATTTAGACCCAAAATTGGGACATTGAGCCCCAAAAAATGAGAGGTTCAAACGCAAAACGGGGACATGGAGACCCAAAAAGGGGGAGGTAGAAACCCAAAAGTAGGACATTGGGCCTCCAAAAGTGGGACATTGAGCCCCAAAAAGGGGAGACCCAAAAATGGGACATTGAGACCCAAAAATGGGAGGTAGAAACCCAAAACTGGGATATTGAAACCCAAAAATGGGACGTTGAGCCCCAAAAGTGGGACATTGAGACCCAAAACTGGGAGGTGGAAACCCAAAAGTGGGAGATTGAAACCCAAAATGGAGCATTAAGACCCCAAAAACAGGGTTAGAAACACAAAAATGGAGCAGTGAGACACCAAAACCGGGGGTAGAGACCCAAAAAATGGGGTTGGAAAGGTGAAATTTGGGGGTGGAGACCCAACAGTGGGACATTGAGACCCAAAAACGAGAGATAGGAACCCAAAAATGGTGTTGGAAAGGTAAAAACGGGGGGTGGGAACACAAAACTGGGGCATTGAGACCCAAAAATGGGACATTGGCACCCAAAACGGCTCACTGAGACCCCAAAACTGGGGGGTGGAGACCCCAAGAGACCCAAAATGGCTCTTTGAGACCCAAAATGGCTCTTTGAGACCCCAAAACTGGGGGGTGGAGACCCCAAGAGACCCAAAATGGCTCATTGAGACCCAAAATGGCTCTTTTAGACCCAAAATGGCTCTTTGAGACCCCCCTTAGAAAAGGGGAGGTCGAGCCCCCAAAAAGGTCCCTGGAGAACCCCCCCAAAATCGGGTTCCCTCAACCCTGGGGGTGTCCCCCCAGACCCTCCAAAGCTCCCCAAATCCCCCCCATATCCCCCCAGGATGTGAAGCTGCCCCTGGGGGTGTCCCCAAACCCCTCTAGACCCCAAATCCCCCAAATCCCCCAGGATGTGAAGCTGCCCCTGGGGTGCCCCCAAACCCCTCAGACCCCCAAGCCCCCAAATCCCCAGGACATGAAGGTGCCCCGGGGTGCCCCCAGACCCTCAAAGCCCCCAAATCCCCCAAATCCCCCAGGACGTGAAGGTGCCCCAGGGTGCCCCCAAACCCCTCCAGAACCCCCAGCCCCCAGACCCCCCAGACTCCCCAACTCCCCCAAACCCCCAGGAGGTGAAGCTGCCCCAGGGTGCCCCCAAAGCTCCCCAGACCCCCAATCCCCCAAGCCCCCAGGACGTGAAGCTGCCCTGGGGTGCCCCAGACCCTCCAAAGCTCCCCACATCCCCCAAATATCCCCCCAGGATGTGAAGCTGCCCCTGGGGGTGACCCTCAGACCCCTCAGACCCTAGCCCCCAGACCCCCAGACTCCCCAACTCCCTCCCAAGCCCCTCTCAGGACGTGAAGCTGCCCCGGAGTGCCCCCAGACCCCCAAATCCCCAAAACCCCAAAACCCCCAGACCCCCAGGATGTGAAGCTGCCCCGGGAGTGCCCCCAGACCCTCAAAGTCCCCCAGACCCCCAAACCCTGTGGGTGCCCCCAGGACGTGAAGCTGCCCCAGGGGTGCCCCAGACCCCAAATTCCCCCAGCCCTACCCAGGATGTGAAGCTGCCCCAGGGTGCCCCCAGCCCAGGGTGCCCCAGACCCCCAAATCCCCCTCAAACCCTAGATCCCCCACCCCCAGGACGTGAAGCTCCCCGACGCGTACGGCGGCTGCTCCTCGACGTCATCTGCAGGAACCAAATGCACTTCGTCAGGAGGTGGGGGGGGGCTCGAGGGAGCTCGAGAGGGGTGGGGGGCTCAGGGGGGCTCGAGGGAGAGGTGGAGGGAGACCAAAGGGAGCTTGGGGGCTCAAAAGAGGTTTGGGGGGTTCAAAGGGGTTTTGGGTGGCCTAAAGGGGGTTTGGGGGACCTGGGGAGATTTTGAGAGGGCCAAGAGGGGTTTTAGGGAGCCAAAGGGGTTGGGAGGGGCCAAAGGGGTTTGGGGGAGTGTTGGAGGGTTTGGGGGGTGTTGAGGGGCCCAAAAGGGTTGGGGGGGTTCAGAGAGGGTTTGGGGGACCTGAGGGACTTTAGGGAGCCCAAAGAGGGGTTTTGAGGGAGCCCAAAGGGGGTTTGGGGGGCTTTGAGAGGTCCAAAGGGGTTTGGGGGGTCAGGCGGGGCCTAGAGGGGGTTTGGGGGGGCCCAAAGGGTTTGAGGGGTCCGGGGGGTGGGGCCTAGAGGGGGTTTGGGGGCCCAAAGGGGTTTGGGGGAGCCCAAAGGGGTTTGAGGGTCTGGGGGTGGGGGCCTAGAGGGGTTTTGGGGGGCCCAAAGGGGCTTTGGGGGGCCCAAAGGGGGTTTGGGGGGTTTGGGAGGACCCAAAAGGGGTTGAGGGGACCCAAAGAGGGTTTGGATGGGGCTTGGAGGGAGTTTGGGGGCCCCAGGGGCTTTGGAGGGGCGTTGGGGGGCCCAAAGGGGATTGGGGGGACCCAAAGGGGGTTTGGGGAGTCCAAAATGGGGCTTGGAGGGTTTGGGGGACCCAAGGGGTTTGGGGAGCCTGGGGGGACTTTGAGGGGCCCAAAGGGGTTTGGGGGTATTGGGGGGGGTCAAAGGAGGTTTGGGGGGGCCTGGGGGGACTCTGGGGGGGCCAAGGGGTTTGAGGGCCCAAAGGGGGTTTGGGGGGCCAAAGTGGGAGGCAAAGGGGCTTTGGGGGGGTTGGGGGCCCAAAGGGGCTTTGGGGGGCTTTGGAGGGGGTTTGAGGGGGCTTGGGGGGTTTGGGGGTCCAGGTGAGCCCCGGGGGGAGGGTCGGGGGTCCCAGGTGGGGTTTGGGGGTCCCAGCTGAGCCCTGGGCGTGGTTCTGGGAGTCCCAGGTGACTGGGGGTTGTTTTGAGGTGGTCCCATGCCCCCGATTTTAGGGGTGCCCCAGGTGACTCTGGGGGTGTTTGGGGTGTCCCCAGTCATTTGAGGTGTCCCCCTGGTGATTTTGGGGGTGTTTTTGGGTGTCTGGGGGTGTCCCCCGATTTCAAGTGATTGGGGTGTTTGGGGTGTCCCCCTGATTTTGGGGTGTTTTGAGGTGTCCCCCTGGTGATTTTGGGGTGTTCCCTCTGATTTCAGAGTGTCCCTGATTTTAGGGGTGTTTTGGGGTGTTTTGAGGGTGTTTTGGGGGTGTCCCCCTGATTTAAGGTGTCCTCCAATTTCAGGGGTGTTTTGGGGATGTTTCGGGGTGTTTTGGGGGTGTTTTGGAGTGTCCCCCCCGATTTTGGGGTGTTTGGGGGTGTTTTGGGGTGTTTTGGGGTGCCCCCCCCGATTTGGGGGTGTTTTGGGGGTGTTTTGAGGGTTCCCCTGATTTCGAGGTGTCCCCCTGATTTTAAGGGTGTTTTGGGGGTGTTTTTGGGGATTTTTTTTGAGTGCCCCCCCCGATTTGGGGGTGTTTTGGGGGTGTCCCCCTCTGATTTCAGGGTGTCTGGGGGTGTCCCCCCTGATTTCGGGGTGTCCCCCCCTGATTTCGGGGTGTTTTGGGGGTGTTTTGGGGTTCCCCTGCTGATTTTAGGGTGTTCCCCCTGATTTTGAGGTATCCCCCTGATTTTGGGGTGTTTTGGGGGTATCCCCCCCTGATTTTGGGGTATCCCCCCCTGTTTTTGGGGTGTCCCCCTGATTTTAGGGTGTCCCCCTGATTTTGGAGGTGTTTTGGGGGTGTTTGGGGTGTGTTTTGGGGTATCCCCCTGATTTTGGAGTGTCCCCCCTGATTTTAGAGTGTCCCCCTGTTTTGGGGGTGTTCCCCTGATTTTAGGGAGTGTTTTGGGGTGTTTTGGGGGTGTTCCCCCCTGATTTTGGGGGTATTTTGGGGTGTCCCCCCCTGATTTTGGGGTGTCCCCCCCTGATTTTGGGGTGTTTTGGGGTGTTTTGGGGGTTTCCCCCCCTGGTTTTGGGGTGTCCCCCCCTGATTTTGGGGTGTTTTGGGGGTATCCCCCCCTGATTTTGGGGTGTCCCCCCCTGATTTTGGGGTGTCCCCCCCCCTCAGTGACGAGCTGCGCGAGGCCTGGAGGATTTTCACGCCCCTCCTGCACGAGATCGAGGAGAGGAAAGAGCCCCCCATCCCCTATCCCTATGGCAGGTGGGAAATTTGGGGGGTCCTGGGGGTCCTTGGGGGGTCCTGGGGGTCCTGGAGGGGCTGGGACAGCCCCCAATCCCATACCCCTACGGCAGGTGGGCTTTTGGGGGTCCTGGGGGGTCCTGGGGGTCCTGGAGGGGCTGGGACAGCCCCAATCCTACCCCTATGGCAGGTGGGAAATTTGGGGGGTCCTGGGGGTCCTAGGGGGGTTATGGGGGTCATTGGGGTCCTGGGGGTTATGGGGGTCACAGGGGTCACAGCACAGCCCCCAATCCCATACCCATATGGCAGGTGGGCTTTGGGGGTCCTGAGGGATTATGGGGGTCAGGGGGTCTTGGAGGGCTGGGACAGGCCCCCAATCCCATATCCCTATGGCAGGTGGGAAATTTGGGGGGTCCTGGGGGTCACAGGGTCAGGGGTCACAGGACAGCCCCATCCCTACCCATACGGCAGGTGGGAGAATTTGGGGGGTCCTGGGGGTCCTGGAGGGGCTGGGACAGCCCCAATCCCTACCCTAAAGCAGGTAGGAAATTTGGGGGTCTGGGGGTCAGGGGGTCCTGGAGGGGCTGGGACAGCCCCCAATCCCATATCCCTATGGCAGGTGGGCAATTGTGGGGGTCCTGGGGGGGTTATGGGGGTCACAGGGTCAGGGGGTCACAGGACAGCCCCATCCCATACCCATACGGCAGGTGGGAAATTTGGGGGTCCTGGGGGTTATGGGGGTCCTGGAGGGCTGGGACAGCCCCAGTCCCATATCCATATGGCAGGTGGGCTTTGGGGGGTCCTGGGGGGGTTATGGGGGTCCTGGGGGTCAGGGGGTCACAGGACAGCCCCCATCCCATACCCCTATGGCAGGTGGGAAATTTGGGGGGTCCTGGGGGGTTCTGGGGGTCAGGGAGCTCCTGGAGGGGCTGGGACAGCCCCCATCCCACTAACCCTATGGCAGGTGGGAGATTTGGGGGGTCTGGGGGGTCCTGGGGGTCAGGGGGTCACAGGAGTCCAGCACAGCCCCCAATCCCATACCCCTACGGCAGGTGGGAAATTTGGGGGGTCCTGGGGGTCTAGGGGTCACAGGACAGCCCCATCCCATACCCCTACGGCAGGTGGGAAATTTGGGGGGTCAGGGGGGTCCTGGGGGTCCTGGAGGGGGTCATTGGGGTCCTTGGGGGATTATGTGGGTCCTGGGTGGTCAGGGGTCACAGGACAGCCCCATCCCCTACCATACGGCAGGTGGGAAATTTGGGGGTCCTGGGGGGTTATGGGAGGTCTGGGGGTCATTGGGGTCCTGGGAGGTTATGGGGGTCCTGGGGGCCATTGGGGTCCTAGGGGGGTTATGGGGGTCCTGGGGGGCCATTGGGGTCCTGGGGGTTATGGGGGGTCCTGGGGGGCCATTGGGGTCCTGGGGGGTTATGGGGGTCCTGGGGTGTCATTGGGGTCCATGGGAGGTTGATGGGGGTCTGTGGGGGGTCATTGGGGTCAGGGTCACAGGGGTCACAGGACAGCCCCATCCCATACCCATACGGCAGGTGGGCTTTTGGGGGTCCTGGGGGGTTCTGGGGGGTCCTGGAGGGGTGCTGGGGACAGCCCCCATCCCATACCCTACGGCAGGTGGGAAATTTGGGGGTCCTGGGGGGTTATGGGGGGGTTATGGGGGTCCTGGGGTCAGGGGGTCACAGGACAGCCCCAGTCCCATACCCTATGGCAGGTGGGAAATTTGGGGGAGTCC
>NW_026088140.1:0-19016 GCF_022539395.1 Myiozetetes cayanensis
CCTGGTGACCCGAGGTGACCCCCTGGGTGACCCCAAAGGCCACAAATAACCTCAGGTACCCCCGGTGACCCCAGGTGACCCCAAATGACTTCAGGTAACCCCCGGTGACCACAAAGGCACCCAATGACCTCAGGTAACCCCCCGGTGACCTCAGGTGACCCCGCAGTGACCCCAAATGACCTCAGGTAACCCCCCCGGTGACTCCTGGTGACCCCAAATGACCTCAGGTAACCCCACCGGTGACGCCAGGTGACCCCAAATGACCTCAGGTAATTCCCAAGGTGACCCGAGGTGACCCCCAGGTGACCCAAAATGACCTCAGGTAACCCCCCCGGTGACCACAAAGGCCCCAAATCACCTCAGGAAACCCCCAGGTGACCAAAAAAGGCCCCAAATGACCTCAGGTAACCCCCCCGGTGACCCCTGGTGACCCCCTCTGTGACCCCAAATGACCTAAGGTGACCCCCCCGGTGACCCTACGTGACCTCAAATGACCTCAGGTAACCCCCCGGTGACCACAAAGTGACCCAAATGACCTCAGGTAACCCCCCGGTGACCCCAGGTTACCCCAAATGACCTCAGGTAACCCCCCAGGTGACCAGGCCCCCAGGTGACCCCAAATGACCTCAGGTAACCCCCATGGTGACCCCATTGGTGACCCCAAATGACCTCAGGTAACCCCTCGGTGACACCAGGTGACCCCAAATGACCTCAGGTAACCCCCTGGTGACCCCAGGTGACACCCCAAGTGACCTCAAATGACCTCCAGGTAACCCCCGGTGACCACAAAGTGACCCCAAATGACCTCAGGTACCTCGGTGACCCCAGGTGACCCCCAGTGACCCCAAATGACCTCAGGTAACCCCCGGTGACGCCAGGTGACCCCAAATGACCTCAGGTAACCCCCCGGTGACCCGAGGTGACCTTCCTGGGTGACCTCAAAAGGCCACAAATAACCTCAGGTACCCCCCCTGGTGACCACAGGTGACCCCAAATGACTTCAGGTAACCCCCCCGGTGACCACAAAGGCACCCAATGACCTCAGGTAACCCCCGGTGACCTCAGGTGACCCCCGGTGACCCCAAATGACCTCAGGTAACCTACCCCTGGTGACTCCTGGTGACCTCAAATGACCTCAGGTAACCCCCCCCGGTGACGCCAGGTGACCCCAAATGACCTCAGGTAATTCCCAAGGTGACCCGAGGTGACCCCAGGTGACCCAAAATGACCTCAGGTAACCCCCGGTGACCACAAATGGCCCCAAATCACCTCAGGAAACCCCCAGGTGACCAAGAAGACCCCAAATGACCTCAGGTAACCCCGGTGACCCCGGTGACCCCAGGTGACCCCAAATGACCTCAGGTAACCCCCCCGGTGACCCCAGGTGACCCCAAATGACCTCAGGTAACCCCGGTGACCCAAGGCCAAATGACCTCAGGTAACCCCCGGTGACCCCAGGTGACCCCAAATGACTTCAGGTAACCCTTCCGGTGATCCCAGGTGACCCCATTGGTGACCCCAAATGACCTCAGGATTCCCCCCCGGTGACCCTCCCGGTGACCCCAAATGACCTCATGTAATGCCCCCAGTAACCCTAGGTGACCCCACATGACCTCAGGTAACTCCCAAGGTGACCCGAGGTGACTCCTGGTGACCCCAAATGACCTCAGGTAACCCCCCCGGTGACCCCCAGGTATCCCCAAATGACCTCAGGTAACCCCCCAGGTGACCCCAGGTGACCCCAAATGACCTCAGGTAACCCACCCGTTGACCCCAGGTGACCCCAAATGACCTCAGGTAACCCCCCCGGTGATCCCAGGTGACCCCAAATGACCTCAGGTGACCCCAGGTGACCTCAGGTAACTCAGTACCCCCGGTGGCCACAAAAGGCACCCAATGACCTCAGGTAACCCCCCCGGTGACCTCAGGTGACCCCCCCGGTGACCCCATTGGTGACCCCAAATGACCTCAGGTAACCCCCCCGGTGACCCCCAGGTATCCCCAAATGACATCAGGTAACCCCCCCGGTGACCACAAAAGGACCCAAATGACCTCAGGTAACCCCCCCGGTGACCCCAGGTTACCCCAAATGACCTCAGGTAACCCCCCAGGTGACCCCAGGTGACCCCCTCCGGTGACCCCAAATGACCTCAGGTAACCCCCTTGGTGACCCCAGGAGACCCAAAATGACCTCAGGTAACCCTTCCGGTGATCCCAGGTGACCCCATTGGTGACCCCAAATGACCTCAGGTAACCCCCCTGATGACCCGAGGTGACCCCCCCGGGTGACCCCAAAAGACCACAAATAACCTCAGGTACCCCCCGGTGACCTCAGGTGACCCCCCCGGTGACCACAAATGACCTCAGGTAACCGACCCGGTGACCCCAGGTGACCCCAAATGACCTCAGGTAACCCCCCCGGTGACACCAGGTGACCCCAAATGACCTCAGGTAACCCCCCCGGTGACCACAAAAGGACCCAAATGACCTCAGGTAACCCCCCCGGTGACGCTAGGTGACCCCAAATGACCTCAGGAAATTCCCAAGGTGAACCGAGGTGACCCCCCTGGTGACCCAAAATGACCTCAGGTAACCCCCCGGTGACCGCAAGAGGCCACAAATCACCTCAGGAAACCTTCCAGGTGACCAAAAAAGGCCCCAAATGACCTCAGGTAACCGCCCCGGTGACACCTGGTGACCCCAAATGACCTCAGGTAACCCCCCCGGTGACACCAGGTGACCCCAAATGACCTCAGGTAACCCCCCGGTGACCACAAAAGGACCCAAATGACCTCAGGTACCCCCTGGTGACCCCAGGTAACCCCAAATGACCTCAGGTAACCCCCCAGGTGACCCCAGGTGACCCCCCCGGGTGACCCCAAATGACCTCAGGTAATTCCCTTGGTGACGCCCGGTGACCCCAAATGACCTCAGGTAACCCTTCCGGTGATCCCAGTTGACCCCATTGGTGACACCAATTGACCTCAGGTGACCACCTCGGTGACCCCAGGTGACCCAAAATGACCTCAGGTAACCCCCCCGGTGACTCCGGTGACACCCCAGGTGACCTCAAATAACCTCAGGTAACTCCCCAAGTGACCACAAAAGGCCCAAAATGACCTCAGGTAACCCCCCGGTGACCACAAAAGGACCCAAATGACCTCAGGTAACACCTCCCGGTCACGCCAGGTGATCTCAAATGACCTCAGGTAACCCTTCCGGTGATCACAGGTGACCCCATTGGTGACCCCAAATGACCTCAGGAAACCCCCCTGGTGACCCCAGGTGACCCCCCTGGGTGACCCCAAAAGGCCACAAATAACCTCAGGTACCCCCCCCCGGTGACCCCAGGTGACCCCAAATGACTTCAGGTAACCCCCCCGGTGACCACAAAAGGCACCCAATGACCTCAGGTAACCCCCCCTGTGACGTCAGGTGACCCCCGCAGTGACCCCAAATGACCTCAGGTAACCCCCCCGGTGACTCCTGGTGACCCCAAATGACCTCAGGTAACCCCACCGGTGACGCCAGGTGACCCCAAATGACCTCAGGTAATTCCCAAGATGACCCGAGGTGACCCCCCCGGTGACCCAAAATGACCTCAGGTAACCCCCTCGGTGACCACAAAAGGCCCCAAATCACCTCACGAAATCCCCCAGGTGACCAAAAAAGACCCCAAATGACCTCAGGTAACTCCCCTGGTGACCACTGGTGACCCCCTCTGTGACTCCAAATGACCTAAGGTGACCCCCCCGGTGACCCTACGTGACCCCAAATGACCTCAGGTCACCACCCCGGTGACCACAAAAGGACCCAAATGACCTCCGGTAACCCCCCTGGTGACCCCAGGTTACCCCAAATGACCTAAGGAAACCCCCCAGGTGACCCCAGGTGACCCCCCCTAGTGACCTTAAATGACCTCAGGTAACCCCCATGGTGACCCCATTGGTGACCCCAAATGGCCTCAGGTCACCCCCTCGGTGACGCCAGGTGGCCCCAAATGACCTCAGGTAACACCCCTGGTGACCCCCGGTGACACCCCAAGTGACTTCAAATGACCTCAGGTAACCCCCCCGGTGACTTCAGGTGACCCCCCCAGTGACCCCAAATGAACTCTGGTAACCCCCCCGGTGACGCCAGGTGACACCAAATGACCTTAGGTAACCCACCCGGTGACCCGAGGTGACCCCACTGGGTGACCCCAAAAGGCCACAAATAACCTCAGGTACCTCCCCCCCGATGACCACAGGTGACCCCAAATGACTTCAGGTAACCCCCCCGGTGACCACAAAAGGCATCCAATGACGTCAGGTAACCCCCCCGGTGACCTCAGGTGACCCCCCCGGTGACCCCAAATGACCTCAGGTAACCCCCGGTGACTCCTGGTGACCTCAAATGACCTCAGGTAACCCCCCCGGTGAAGCCAGGTGACCCCAAATGACCTCAGGAAATTCCCAAGGTGACCCGAGGTGCCCCCCCGGGTGACACAAAATGACCTCAGGTAAAGACCCTGGTGACCACAAAAGGCCCCAAATCACCTCAGGAAACCCCCTAGGTGACCAAAAAAGGCCCCAAATGACCTCAGGTAACCCCCCCGGTGACCCCTGGTGAGCCCAGGTGACCCCAAACGACCTCAGGTGACCCCCCCGGTGACCCCAGGTGACCCCAAATGACCTCAGGCAACCCCCCCGGTGACCACAAAAGAACCCAAATGACCTCAGGTAACCCCCTCGGTGACCCCTGGTGACCCCAAATGACCTCAGGTAACAGTTCCAGTGATCCCAGGTGACCCCATTGGCGACCCCAAATGACCTCAAGTGACCCCCTCGGTGACCCCAGGTGACCCCAAATGACCTCTGGTAACCCCCCCGGTGACGCCAGGTGACCCCAAATGACCTCAGGTAACTCCCCAGGTGACCCAGGTGACCCCAGGTGACCCCAAATGACCTCAGGTAACCCCCGGTGACCACAAAAAGACCCAAATGACCTCAGGTAACGCCCCCGGTGACCCCAGGTTACCCCAAATGACCTCAGGTAACCACCTTGGTGACCACAGGTGACCACAAATGACCTCAGGCACCCCCCCGGTGACCCCCAGGTGACCCCAAATGACCTCAGGTAACCCCCGGTGACCCCAGGTGACCCCAAATGACCTCAGGTACCCCCGGTGACCACAAAGGACCCAAATGACCTCAGGTAACCCCCGGTGACCTCAGGTGACCCCAGGTGACCCCAGGTGACCACAAATGACCTCAGGTAACCCCCCCGGTGACCCCAGGTTACCCCAAATGACCTCAGGTAACCCACCCGGTGACCACAAAAGGACCCAAATGACCTCAGGTAACCCCCCCGGTGACCCCAGGTTACCCCAAATGACCTCAGGTAACCCCCCAGGTGACCCCAGGTGACCCCACGGGGAACCCAAATGACCTCAGGTAACCCCTTGGTGACCCCAGGTGACCCAAAATGACCTCAGGTAACCCTTCCGGTGAACCCAGGTGACCCCATTGGTGACCCCAAATGACCTCAGGTGACTCCCTTGGTGACCCCAGGTGACCCAAAATGACCTCAGGTAACCCCCTTGGTGACACCAGGTGATCCCAAATGACCTCAGGTAACCCTTCCGGTGATCCCAGGTGACCCCATTGGTGACCCCAAATGACCTCAGGTGACCCCCCGGGATGCCCCAGGTGACCCCAAATGACCTCAGGTAACCCTACCCGGTGACCCCAGGTGACCCCAAATGACCTCAGGTAACCCCCCGGTGACCCCAGGTGACCCCAAATGACCTCAGGTAACCCCCGGTGACCCAGGTGACCCCAGGTGACCCCAAATGACCTCAGGTAACCCCCCGGTGACCCCAGGTGACCCCAAATGACCTCAGGTAACCCTCCGGTGACCCCAGGTGACCCCATTGGTGACCCCAAATGACCTCAGGTGACCCCCCGGTGACCCCAGGTGACCCCAAATGACCTCAGGTAACCCCCGGTGACCCCAGGTGACCCCAAATGACCTCAGGTAACCCCCCAGGTGACCCCTGGGTGACCCCAAAGGCCCCAAATGACCTCAGGTAACCACCCATGACCCCAGGTGACCCCAAATGACCTCAGGTAACCCCCCCGGTGACCACAAAAGGCACCCAATGACCTCAGGTAACCCCCCCGGTGACCTCAGGTGACCCCCGGTGACCCCAAATGACCTCAGGTCACCCCCCCGGTGACCCCCGGTGACCCCAAATGACATCAGGTAACCCCAATGGTGACGCCAGGTGACCCCAAATGACCTCAGGTAATTCCCAAGGTGACCCGAGGTGACCCCCCCGGTGACCCAAAATGACCTCAGGTAACCCCCCCACGGTGACCAAAAAAGGACCCAAATCACCTCAGGAAACCCCCCAGGTGACCAAAAAAGGCCCCAAATGACCTCAGGTAACCCTTCCGGTGACCCCTGGTGACCCCCCTGGTGACCCTAAATGACCTCAGGTGACCCCCTCAGTGACCCCAGGTGACCCCAAATGACCTCAGGTAACTCCCACGGTGACTCCAGGTGACCCCAAATAACCTCAGGTAACCCCCCCGGTGACCACAAAAGGCCCCAAATGACCTCAGGTAACCCCCGGTGACCCCAGGTGACCCCGGTGACCCCAAATGACCTCAGGTAACCCCTCGGTGACGCCAGGTGACCCCAAATGACCTCAGGTAACCCCTCCGGTGACCCCAGGTGACCCCAAATGACCTCAGGTAACCCCCAGGTGACCACAAAGTGACCCAAATGACCTCAGGTAACCCCCCGGTGACCCCAGGTGACCCCAAATGACCTCAGGTAACCCCAGGTGACCCCAGGTGACCCCAGGTGACCCCAAATGACCTCAGGTAACCCCTTGGTGACCCCAGGTGACCCCAAATGACCTCAGGTAACCCCTCCGGTGACCCCAGGTGACCCCAAATGACCTCAGGTGACCCCAGGTGACCCCTCGGTGACTCCAGGTGACCCCAAATGACCTCAGGTAACCCCCGGTGACCCCAGGTGACCCCAAATGACCTCAGGTAACCCCCCGGTGACCCCAGGTGACCCCAAATGACCTCAGGTAACCCCCGGTGACCCCAGGTGACCCCAAATGACCTCAGGTAACCCCCAGGTGACCCCAGGTGACCCCGGTGACCCAAATGACCTCAGGTAACCCCCGGTGACCCCAGGTGACCCCAAATGACCTCAGGTAACCCTTCCGCCAGGTGACCCCAGGTGACCCCAAATGACCTCAGGTAACCCCCTCGGTGACCCCAGGTGACCCCAAATGACCTCAGGTAACCCCCAGGTGACCCCAGGTGACCCCAAATGACCTCAGGTAACCCCTGACCAGGTGACCCCTAGGTGACCCCAGGTGACCCACAAATGACCTCAGGTACCCCCGGTGACCCCAGGTGACCCCAAATGACTTCAGGTAACCCCCCCGGTGACCACAAAAGGCACCCAATGACCTCAGGTAACCCCCGGTGACCTCAGGTGACCCCCGGTGACCCCAAATGACCTCAGGTAACCCCCGGTGACTCCAGGTGACCCCAAATGACCTCAGGTAACCCCCTGGTGACCCCAGGTGACCCCAAATGACCTCAGGTAACTCCCAAGGTGACCCAGGTGACCCCAGGTGACCCCAAATGACCTCAGGTAACCCCCGGTGACCACAGAAGGCCCCAAATGACCTCAGGTAACCCCCAGGTGACCAAAAAGGCCCCAAATGACCTCAGGTAACCCCCGGTGACCCCTGGTGACCCCCAGGTGACCCCAAATGACCTCAGGTGACCCCTCGGTGACCCCAGGTGACCCCAAATGACCTCAGGTAACCCCACGGTGACCCCAGGTGACCCCAAATGACCTCAGGTAACCCCCTGGTGACCACAAAGGACCCCAAATGACCTCAGGTAACCCCCCTGGTGACCCCAGGTGACCCCCCCGGTGACCCCCAAATGTACTCTGGTAACCCCTCGGGTGACGCCAGGTGACCCCAAATGACCTCATGTAATGCCTCCAGTGACCCTACGTGACCCCAAATGACCTCAGGTAACCCCCGGTGACCACAAAGGACCCAAATGACCTCAGGTAACACCCCGGTGACCCCAGGTGACCCCAAACGACCTCAGGTGACCTCTTCGGTGACCCCAGGTGACCCCCCCGGTGACACCCAAATGACCTCAGGTAACCCCGGTGACCTCAGGTGACCCCAAATGACCTCAGGTAACCCTCCGGTGACCCCAGGTGACCCCAGGTGACCCCAAATGACCTCAGGTAACCCCCCCGGTGACCCCAGGTGACCCCAAATGACCTCAGGTGAACCCCCCCCGGTGACCCCAGGTGACCCCCGTGGTGACCCCAAATGACTTCAGGTGACCCCTTCGGTGACCCGATGTGACCCCAAATGACCTCAGGTAACCCTCCGGTGACCCCAGGTGACCCCATGGTGACCCCAAATGACCTCAGGTAACCCCCGGTGACCCCAGGTGACCCCAAATGACCTCAGGTAACCCCCGGTGACCACAAAAGGCACCCAAATGACCTCAGGTAACCCCGGTGACCTCAGGTGACCCCAGGTGACCCCAAATGACCTCAGGTAACCCCAGGTGACCCCTGGTGACCCCAAATGACCTCAGGTAACCCCCTGGTGACCCCAGGTGACCCCAAATGACCTCAGGTAACTCCCAAGGTGACCCGAGGTGACCCCCTGGTGACCCCAAATGACCTCAGGTAACCCCCCGGTGACCACAAAGTGACCCCAAATGACCTCAGGTAACCCCCAGGTGACCACAGAAGGCCCCAAATGACCTCAGGTAACCCCCCGGTGACCCCTGGTGACCCCACTGGTGACCCCAAATGACCTCAGGTGACCCCTCGGTGACCCCAGGTGACCCCAAATGACCTCAGGTAACCCCCCCGGTGACCCCAGGTGACCCCAAATGACCTCAGGTAACCCCCCGGTGACCACAAAGGACCCCAAATGACCTCAGGTAACCCCCCGGTGACCCCAGGTGACCCCCAGGTGACCCCAAATGACCTCAGGTAACCCCCTCGGTGACCCCAGGTGACCCCAAATGACCTCAGGTAACCCCCTCGGTGACCCCAGGTGACCCCAAATGACCTCAGGTAACCCCCCGGTGACCCCAGGTGACCCCAAATGACCTCAGGTAACCCCCTCCGGTGACCCCAGGTGACCCCAAATGACCTCAGGTAACCCCCGGTGACCCCAGGTGACCCCAAATGACCTCAGGTAACCCCCAGGTGACCCCAGGTGACCCCCAGGTGACCCCAAATGACCTCAGGTAACCCCCTGGTGACCCCAGGTGACCCCAAATGACCTCAGGTAACCCTTCCTGTGACCCCAGGTGACCCCATTGGTGACCCCAAATGACCTCAGGTAACCCCATGGTGACGCCAGGTGACCCCAAATGACCTCAGGTAATTCCCAAGGTGACCCGAGGTGACCCCCAGGTGACCCCAAATGACCTCAGGTAACCCCCGGTGACCACAAAGGCCCCAAATCACCTCAGGAAACCCCACAGGTGACCAAAAGGCCCCAAATGACCTCAGGTAACCCCTCGGTGACCCCTGGTGACCCCCTGTAACCCCAAATGACCTCAGGTGACCCCTCAGTGACCCCAGGTGACCCCAAATGACCTCAGGTAACTCCCACGGTGACTCCAGGTGACCCCAAATAACCTCAGGTAACTCCCCTGGTGACCACAAAAGGCCCCCAATGACCTCAGGTAACCCCCCCGGTGACCGCAGGTGACCCCCCGGTGACCCCAAATGACCTCAGGTAACCCCTCGGTGACCCAGGTGACCCCAAATGACCTCAGGTAACCCTCCGGTTACCCCAGGTGACCCCAAATGACCTCAGGTAACCCCCATGGTGACCACAAAGTGACCCAAATGACCTCAGGTAACCCCCGGTGACCCCAGGTGACCCCAAATGACCTCAGGTAACCCCTCAGGTGACCCCAGGTGACCCCCGGTGACCCCAAATGACCTCAGGTAACCCCCTTGGTGACCCCAGGTGACCCAAAATGACCTCAGGTAACCCTTCCGGTGACCCCTGGTGACCCCCGGTGACCCTAAATGACCTCAGGTGACCCCCTCGGTGACCCCAGGTGACCCCAAATGACCTCAGGTAACCCCCCAGGTGACCCCAGGTGACCCCAGGTGACCCCAAATGACCTCAGGTAACCCCCTGGTGACCCCAGGTGACCCCAAATGATTTCAAGTAACCCTTCCTGTGATCCCAGGTGACCCCATTGGTGACCCCAAATGACCTCAGGTAACCCCAATGGTGACGCCAGGTGGCCCCAAATGACCTCAGGTAATTCCCAAGGTGACCCGAGGTTACCCCCGGTGACCCCAAATGACCTCAGGTAACCCCCCCGGTGACCACAAAAGGCCCTAAATCACCGCCGAAAACCCCCCCAGGTGACCAAAAAAGGCCCCAAATGACCTCAGGTAACTCCCCCGGTGACCTCTGGTGACCCCCAGGTGACCCCAAATGACCTCAGGTAACCCCTCGGTGACCCCAGGTGACCCCAAAATGACCTCAGGTAACCCCCGGTGACCCCAGGTGACCCCCAGGTGACCCCAAATGACCTCAGGTAACCCCCAATGGTGACGCCAGGTGATCCCAAATGACCTCAGGTATTTCCCAAGGTGACCCGAGGTGACCCCCCCGGTGACCCAAAATGACCTCAGGTAACCCCCGGTGACCACAAAGGCCCCAAATCACCTCAGGAAACCCCCCAGGTGACCAAAAAAGGTCCCAAATGACCTCAGGTAACCCCCCTTGGTGACCCCTGGTGACCCCCCCGGTGACCCCAAATGACCTCAGGTGACCCCCTCGGTGACTCCAGGTGACCCCAAATGACTTCAGGTATCCCCTCCGGTTACCCCAGGTGACCCCACATGACCTCAGGTAACCCCCCCGGTGACCACAAAAGGACACAAATGACCTCAGGTAACCCCCCCGGTGACCCCAGGTTACCCCAAATGACCTCAGGTAACCCCCCAGGTGACCCTAGGTGACCCCGTCCGGTGACCCCAAATAACCTCAGGTAACCCCCTTGGTGACCCCAGGTGACCCCAAATGACCTCAGGTAACCCCTCCGGTGATCCCAGGTGACCCCATTGGTGACCGCAAATGACCTCAGGTGACCCGCCTTGGTGATCCCAGGTGACCCCAAATGACCTCAGGTGACCCCCTCGGTGACCCCAGGTGACCCCAAATGACCTCAGGTAACTCCCTCATTGACTCCAGGTGACCCCAAATGACCTCAGGTACCCCCCCCGGTGACCCGAGGTGACCCCAAATGACTTCAGGTAGCCCCCGGTGACCACAAAGGCACCCAATGACCTCAGGTAACCCCCGGTGACCTCAGGTGACCCCCCCGGTGACCCCAAATGACCTCAGGTAACTCCCCCGGTGACTCCTGGTGACCCCAAATCGCCTCAGGTAACCCCCACGGTGACCCCAGGTGACCCCAAATGACCTCAGGTAACTCCCCCGGTGACTCCAGGTGACCCCAAATGACCTCAGGTACCGCCCTCGGTGACCCCAGGTGACCCCAAATGACCATAGGTAACCCCTCCGGTGACCCCAGGTGACCCCGAATGACCTCAGGTAACCCCCCGGTGACCACAAAAGGACCCAAATGACCTCAGGTAACCCCCCCAGTGACCCCAGGTTACCCCAAATGACCTCAGGTAACCCCCCAGATGACCCCAGGTGACCCCCTCCGGTGACCCCAAATGACCTCAGGTAACCCCCTTGGTGACCCCAGGAGACCCAAAATGACCTCAGGTAACCCTTCCAGTGAGCCTAGGTGACCCCAGGTGACTTCAAATGACCTCAGGTAACCCTTCCGGTGATCTGAGGTGACCCCATTGGTGACCCCAAATGACCTCAGGTAACCCCCCTGATGACCCGAGGTGACCCCCCTGAGTGACCCCAAAAGGCCACAAATAACCTCAGGTACCCCCCCCGGTGACCCCAGGTGACCCCAAATGACTTCAGGTAACCGCCCCGGTGTCCACAAAAGCCACCCAATGACCTCAAGTAACCCCCCCTGTGACCTCAGGTGACCCCCACGGTGACCCCAAATGACCTCAGGTAACCCCCCCGGTGACTCCTGGTGTCCCCAAATGACATCAGGTAACCCCCCCGGTGACGCCAGGTGACCCCAAATGACCTCAGGTAATTCCCTAGGTGACCCGAGGTGACCCCCCTGGTGACCCAAAATGACCTCAGGTAACCCCCCCGGTGACCGCAAAAGGCCCCAAATCACCTCAGGAAACCCCCCAAGTGACCAAAAAAGGCCCCAAATGACCTCAGGTAACCGCCCCGGTGACCCCTGGTGACCCCAAATGAACTATGGTAACCCCCCCGGTGACCCCAGGTGACCCCAAATGACCTCAGGTAACCCCCCCGGTGACCCCAGGTGACCCACCTGGGTGACCCCAAAAGGCCACAAATAACCTCAGGTACCCCCCCCGATGACCACAGGTGATCCCAAATGACTTCAGGTAACCCCCCCGGTGACCACAAAAGGCACCCAATGACTTCAGGTAACCCCCCCGGTGACCCCTGGTGAACCCCCAGGGACCCCAAATGACCTCAGGTGACCCCCTCGGTGACCCCAAATGACCCCAAATGTCTTCAGGTAATTCCCCTGGTGACCCCCCCCGGGGACCCCAAATGACCTCAGGTAACCCCGTTGGTGACCCCAGGTGACCCCAAATGATTTCAAGTAACCCTTCCTGTGATCCCAGGTGACCCCATTGGTGACCCCAAATGACCTCAGGTGACCCCCTCGGTGACCCCAGGTGACCCCAAATGACCTCAGGTAACCCCCTTGGTGACGCCAGGTGACCCCAAATGACCTCAGGTAACCCCCTTGGGGACCCCAGGTGACCCCAAATGACCTGATGTAACCCCCCCGGTGACGCCAGGTGGCCGCAAATGACCTCAGGAAACCCCCCCGGTGACCCTCGGTGACTCCCCAGGTGACCTCAAATAACCTCAGGTAACCCCCCCGGTGACCACAAAAGGCCCCCAATGACCTCAGGTAACCCCCCCGGTGACCCCAAGTGACCCCCCCGGTGACCCCAAATCAACTACGGTAACCCCCGGTGACGCCAGGTGACGCCAAATGACCTCAGGTACCCCCCCCGGTGACCCCAGGTGACCCCAAATGACTTCAGGTAAACACCTTGGTGACCACAGGTGACCCCAAATGACCTCAGGTAACACTTCCGGTGATCCCAGCACACCCCATTGGTGACCCCAAATGACCTCAGGTGACCCCCTCGGTGACCCCAGGTGACCCCAAATGACCTCAGGTAACCCCCGGTGACCACAAAGGCACCCAATGACCTCAGGTAACCCCCGGTGACCTCAGGTGACCCCCGTGACCCCAGGTGACCACAAATGACCTCAGGTAACCCCCCCGGTGACCCCAGGTTACCCCAAATGACCTCAGGTGACCCCCAGGTGACCCCAGGTGACCCCAAATGACCTCAGGTAACCCCTCCGGTGACCCCAGGTTATCCCAAATGACCTCAGGTAACCCCCCAGGTGACCCCAGGTGACCCCCTCCTGTGACCCCAAATGACCTCAGGTAACCCCCTTGGGGACCACAGGTGACCCAAAATGACCTCAGGTAACCCTTCCGGTGAACCCAGGTGACCCCATTGGTGACCCCAAATGATCTCAGGTGACCCCCCTTGGTGACCCCAGGTGACCCAAAATGACCTCAGGTAACCCCCCGGTGACCCCAGGTGACCCCAAATGACCTCAGGTAACCCTTCCGGTGATCCCAGGTGACCACATTGGTGACCCCAAATGACCTCAGGTGTCCACCCCCGGTGACCCCAGGTGACCCCAAATGACCTCAGGTACCCTACCCTGTGACCCCAGGTGACCCCAAATGACCTCAGGTAACCCCCGGTGACCACAAAGGACCCAAATGACCTCAGGTAACCCCCCGGTGACCCCAGGTTACCCCAAATGACCTCAGGTAACCCCCAGGTGACCCCAGGTGACCCCCGGTGACCCCAAATGACCTCAGGTAACCCCTCGGTG
This sequence comes from Myiozetetes cayanensis, assembly GCF_022539395.1. Lineage (NCBI taxonomy): Eukaryota > Metazoa > Chordata > Aves > Passeriformes > Tyrannidae > Myiozetetes > Myiozetetes cayanensis. Next base: position 14,114 of record NW_026088140.1, read on the forward strand.
ACCCCAGGTGACCCCAAATGACATCGGGTAACCCTTCCGGTGATCCCAGGTGACCCCATTGGTGACCCCAAATGACCTCAGGTGACCCCTCGGTGACCCCAGGTGACCCCAAATGACCTCAGGTAACCCCCGGTGACCGCCAGGTGACCCCAAATGACCTCAGGTAACCCCCGTGACCCGAGGTGACCCCTCTGGGTGACCCCAAATGGCCACAAATAACCTCAGGTACCCCCCGGTGACCCCAGGTGACCCCAAATGACTTCAGGTAACTCCCCCGGTGACCACAAAAGGCACCCAATGACCTCAGGTAACCCCCCGGTGACCTCAGGCGACCCCCCCGGTGACCCCAAATGACCTCAGGTAACCCCCCGGTGACGCCAGGTGACCCCAAATGACCTCAGGTAACCCCCCGGTGACCCGAGGTGACCCCCATGGGTGTCCCACAAAGGCCACAAATGACCTCAGGTACCCCCGGTGACCCCAGGTGACCCCAAATGACTTCAGGTAACCCCCCGGTGACCACAAAGGCACCCAAATGACCTCAGGTAACCCCCCGGTGACCCCAGGTGACCCCAAATGACCTCAGGTAACCCCCAGGTGACCCAGGTGACCCCATGGTGACCCCAAATGACCTCAGGTAACCCCCTGGTGACCACCAAAGGCCCCAAATGACCTCAGGTAACCCCCAGGTGACCACAAAAGGCCCCAAATGACCTCAGGTAACACCCCCGGTGACCCCAGGTGACCCCACTGGTGACCCCAAATGACCTCAGGTGACCCCTCGGTGACCCCAGGTGACCCCAAATGACCTCAGGTAACCCCCCGGTGACCCTAGGTGACCCCAAATGACCTCAGGTAACCCCATGGTGACCAGCCAGGTGACCCCAAATGACCTCAGGTAACCCCAAGGTGACCTCAGGTGACCCCCTGGTGACCCCAAATGACCTCAGGTAACCCTCCGGTGATCCCAGGTGACCCCACGGTGACCCCAAATGACCTCAGGTGACCCCCTCAATGACCCCAGGTGACCCCAAATGACCTCAGGTAACCCCCCGGTGACCCCAGAAGTGACCCCAAATGACCTCAGGTAACCCCCGGTGACCACAGAGTGACCCCAATGACCTCAGGTAACCCCCAGGTGACCTCAGGTGACCCCCGGTGACCCCAAATGACCTCAGGTAACCCCCGGTGACCCAGGTGACCCCATTGGTGACCCCAAATGACCTCAGGTGACCCCCTGGTGACGCCAGGTGACCCCAAATGACCTCTAGGTAACCCCGACCCGGTGACCCCAGGTGACCCCAAATGACCTCAGGTAACCTCGGACCCCGGTGACCCCAGGTGACCCCAAATGACCTCAGGTAACCCCCCGGTGACCACAACAGGCGACCCTAATGACCTCAGGTAACCCCCCGGTGACCCCAGGTGACCCCAAATGACCTCAGGTAACCCCCACGGTGACCCCAGGTGACCCCAAATGACCTCAGGTAACCCCCAGGTGACCCCAGGTGACCCCCGGTGACCCCAAATGACCTCAGGTAACCCCCTCAGGTGACCCCAGGTGACCCCAAATGACCTCAGGTAACCCCCCGGTGACCCCTGGTGACCCCAAATGACCTCAGGTAACTCCCCGGTGACCCCAGGTGACCCCAAATGACCTCAGGTAACCCCCTGGTGACCCCAAGTGACCCCAAATGACCTCAGGTAACCCCCGGTGACCCCAGGTGACCCCAGGTGACCCCAAATGACCTCAGGTAACCCCTTCGGTGACGTCAGGTGACCCCAAATGACCTCAGGGAATTCCCAAGGTGACCCGAGGTGACCCCCCCGGTGACCCCAAATGACCTCAGGTAACACCCCGGTGACCACAAAAGGCCCCAAATCACCTCAGGTAACACCCCGGTGACCCTGGTGACCCCCAGGTGACCCCAAATGACCTCAGGTGACCCCCGTGACGCCTGATGACCCCAGGTGACCCCAAATGACCTCAGGTAACCCCCCGGTGACCACAAAGGTGACCCCAAATGACCTCAGGTAACCCCCGGTGACCCCAGGTTACCCCAAATGACCTCAGGTAACCCCCCAGGTGACCTCAGGTGACCCCCGGTGACCCCAAATGACCTCAGGTAACCCCCTGGTGACCCCTGGTGACCCCAAATGACCTCAGGTAACCCTCCGGTGATCCCAGGTGACCCCATAGTGACCCCAAATGACCTCAGGTGACCCGCCGGTGACCCCAGGTGACCCCAAATGACCTCAGGTAACCCCGACCCCGGTGACCCCAGGTGACCCCAAATGACCTCAGGTAACCTCCAGGTGACCCCAGGTGACCCCAAGTGACCCCAAATGACCTCAGGTGACCCTGGTGACCCCAGGTGACCCCAAATGACCTCAGGTGACCCCCGGTGACCCCAGGTGACCCCAAATGACCTCAGGTAACCCCCAGGTGACCCCAGGTGACCCCAAATGACCTCAGGTAACCCCCCCGGTGACCACAAAAGGCACCCAATGACCTCAGGTAACCCCCCCGGTGACCCCCGGTGACCCCAAATGACCTCAGGTGACCCCCCCGGTGACTCCTGCTGACCCCAAATGACCTCAGGTAACCCCCCCGGTGACCCCAGGTGACCCCAAATGACCTCAGGTAATTCCCAAGGTGACCCGAGGTGACCCCCCCGGTGACCCAAAATGACCTCAGGTAACCGCCCCGGTGACCCCAGGTGACCCCAAATCACCTCAGGAAACCCCCCAGGTGACCAAAAAAGGCCCCAAATGACCTCAGGATACCCCCCCGGAGACCCCTGGTGACCCCCCCGGTGACCCCAAATAAACTCAGCTGACCCCCTCGGTGTCCCCAGGTGACCCCAAATGACCTCAGGTAACCCCCACGGTGACCACAAAAGGACCCAAATGACCTCAGGTAACCCCACCGGTGACCCCAGGTTTCCCCAAACGACCTCAGGTAACCCCCTTGGTGACCCCAAGTTACCCCAAATGACCTCAGGTAACCCCCGGTGACCCCATTGATGACCCCAAATGACCTCAGGTGACCCCCCCGGTGACAGCAGGTTACCCCAAATGACCTCAGGTTACCCCCCCGGTGACTCCTGGTGACCCCAAATGACCTCAGGTAACCCCCGGTGACCCCAGGTGACCCCAAATGACCTCAGGTAATTCCCAAGGTGACCCGAGGTAACCCCCTTGGTGACCCAAAATGACCTCAGGTAACCCCCCCGGTGACCACAAAAGGCCCCAAATCACCTCAGGAAACCCCCCAGGTGACCAAAAAAGGCCCCAAATGACCTCACGTAACCCCCCCGGTGACCCCAGGTGACCCCAAATGACTTCAGGTTGCCTCCCCGGTGACCACAAAAGGCACCCAATGACCTCAGGTAACCCCCCCGGTGACCTCAGGCGACCCCCGGTGACCCCAGATGACCTCAGGTCACCCCCCCGGTGACCCCTGGTGACCCCAAATGACCTCAGGTAACCCCTTCGGTGACGCCAGGTGACCCCAAATGACCTCAGGTAATTCCCAAGGTGACCCGAGGTGACCCCCCCGGTGACCCAAAATGACCTCAGGTAACCCCCCCGGTGACCCCAGGTGACCCCAAATGACCTCAGGTAACCCTTCCGGTGATCCCAGGTGACCCCATTGGTGACCCCAAATGACCTCAGGTGACCCCTTGGCGATGCCAGGTGACCCCAAATGACATCAGGTAACCCCCCCGGTGATCCCAGGTGACCCCAAATGACCTCAGGTAACCCTTCCGGTGACCCGAGGTGACCACCCTGGGTGACCCCAAAAGGCACCAAATCACCTCAGGAAACCCTCCAGGTGACCAAAATGGCCCCAAATGACCTCAAGTAAAACCCCCGGTGACCCCTGGTGACCCCCCCGGTGACCCCAAATGACCTCAGGTCACCCCCTTGGTGACCCCAGGTGACCCCAAATGACCTCAGGTAACCCCCCCGGTGACCCGAGGTGACCCCAAATGACCTCAGGTGACCCCCCCGGTGAACCCAGGTGACCCCAAATGACCTCAGGTGACCCCCCCGGTGAACCCAGGTGACCCCAAATGACCTCAGGTACCCCCCCGGGTGACCCCAGGTGACCCCAAATGACCTCAGGTAACCCCCGGTGACCACAAAAGGACGCAAATGACCTCAGGGAACCCCCCCGGTGACCCCAGGTGACCCCAAATGACCTCAGGTAACCCTTCCGGTGACCCGAGGTGACCACCCTGGGTGACCACAAAAGGCACCAAATCACCTCAGGAAACCCCCCAGGTGACCAAAAAAGGCCCCAAATGACCTCAAGTAAAACCCCCGGTGACCCCTTGTGACCCCCACGGTGACCCCAAATGACCTCAGGTGACCCCCTTGGTGACCCCAGGTGACCCCAAATGACCTCAGGTAATCCCCCTGGTGACCCGAGGTGACCCCAAATGACCTCAGGTGACCCCCCCGGTGAACCCAGGTGACCCCAAATGACCTCAGGTCCCCTTCTCGGTGACCCCAGGTTACTCTAAATGACCTCAGGTAACCCCCCCAGTGACCACAAAAGGACCCAAATGACCTCAGGGAACCCCCCCGGTGACCCCAGGTGACCCCAAATGATTTCAGGTAACCCCCCAGGTGACCCCAGATGACCCCCTCGGTGACCCCAAATGACCTCAGGTAACCCCCCCGGTGACCCCAGGTGACCCCAAATGATCTCAGGTAACCCTTCCGGTGATCCCAGGTGACCCCATTGGTGACCCCAAATGACCTCAGGTAACCCCCGGTGACTCCTGGTGACCCCAAATGACCTCAGGTAACCCCCGGTGACGCCAGGTGACCCCAAATGACCTCAGGTAACCCCAATGGTGACGCCAGGTGCCCCCAAATGACCTCAGGTAAT